>NW_010400421.1:0-14583 GCF_000710305.1 Buceros rhinoceros silvestris
TATACCATAAATATATATACCTATATGCATTTTGCAGAGGTATGAAAAGCTTTATACCTTGAATCACACTGAAATTATACTTTCCTTTTCTGAAATCTGTATGCTTTGATTTTGGCAATGGGATTACACCATTTGTGTTCTGTCTATTTATCTATACTGCATAAAACCGTGTTAGATATATATTATTTTTCAGCCAAGGCTTTGATACCCAGAAATACTTCCTCTTTTAAATTATTACCATTCTTTTTTTACTCATCAGAAGCCTCATCACTGCTACCTGTCTCTAAGAGACCAGATTTACACAAAACATCTTTATGATTTATAATGATGTCCCAGTCAATTCAAAAGGGCTAAAGTGGAACATCTGCCTGTGATCACCTGGCAATAGTTTGCTGAAAAGAGCAAAGAACATAGAGGAACATTGGTCTAGACCCCATCAGAAAAGCCAAGTACAGGAGTGGGAAGAAACTGGTCCAGGCTTCCTTTCTCGGCTGTGAAACACACTGAATAGGCAGCTGAGGCTACATTGCTGGATAGTAGTGAAAGCCCTGGGCTACTGAAGGAAGTTTTGGCAGATCAGCCATCTCTAAAGCACATCTTGAGTTCAATCAGTTTCTAGAATCTTTTCAGGAAGCTTATAGTCAGTATTTCCTACTGCCTAGATATTTCCAAAGACCTAAGGCTTGCACTGGTAAGCAGAGAACACTAGGTATTTGGAGTTTCCTGGAATTTGCGGCATCTGAATATGACCCTATCTGCTCAGCTCTCAAAGTGGGGGAAGAGTACAGAAGGAATGGGACAAAACTGTGAACGTTTTCTTCGTCCAGATTCCATCAGCCATTGCTCAGGTGGTGAGATCAGAGAACGAAAGGATCAAAAGGGCCAAGGACCACTCCATTACATTTCCATTTGTGCACAACTGACATTTGTGCAGCAGGTGTCTGGGAGTGTCGTGCAGACAGGTTATAAGAAATCACTTCTGTTATTATGTTGCTACACACCAGAGCCACATGTGCATATCAAGGCATTATAAATTATGCATTCTTTGAATCTTGTTACCAAACAAACAGGCTATTGTTGAAACACCCGACCAGCATCTATCTCTTGTTTCCACTAAAAATATTCCTTGGACTTTCAAGTTGCAACTGTCAGCCTCAAAAAGCAAAAGGCAAAGGTCTCAGACAACTTGTTAAGAACAAAACTTTAGTGGAAACTTCAGCGTAAAACATTCTTTAAAGCCTCACCTGTTCAAACCATCCTTTTCTTGTATATCACTGTGTTTTGCTATTAGCCCACTGGCTAATAACAACTTCCTGCATGCTCATTGGAAGATGAATGTATTTTATTTGCCTGTTTAAGTCTCAGAATTCTGCCCTATTTCAATCACATATGAAGATAAAATACATTGGTTGGTGAGGTATGAACAGATTACAATGAGGGCACAGTCTGCTGGGATGAGACATTAATTCTTCCCATAAGGGGATATATCCAGTACCTTCCAAGTTCGACAAGTGCTTATGCTATAATGAAGACAGATATTTGAATTTCTCGAAGTTTTAAGGAGGGAAAAATAGAAATATTACAGTTCAAGTCCCTTTCTGGAATTTGTGTATTAGGCTTGGACAAAACCATTAAGTCTTTGCTTAGAGCTAAATCATCATAAATGGATATGATTGTGGAGGAAAAAAAGTAAAGAAAAAAAGAGCTTATTTAAATAGAACACTGGCCACAGAGGACACAGAGAGGAAGGACAGGAATTAAGGTAAGAGACTCATCATCCCTCCTTCCCCTGAAGCACACCATGTTGAAGCCTTGGGTGGCCACCCAAATTACTGGCAGTACCCATTCCTCTGTACAGAGGAACTGGGGGCTGACAGAGAAGTCTCCCACCTCTGCACGTGTACAAGGTCTCCTCTTCTGGAGAGCACTGCTAGGAGCAGTTTGAATATGGTCCCATGTTACTCGCAGGGTCAGAGTCCCCATATCAGTCATAGCCACTTTGTTACTGTTTATTTACACTGTAGTATAAATAGTAGTGCCTCTTTGCCCAAGGTATTTATATGGTCCCTATGATTACCGTGCCTGAGTTCCTCCCAGTCTTAAACGTGATTATTCTCACAACAGCACTGTGAGGGTAGGCTATTACCTCATCTTGGAGGTAGGAAGCCAGGATCCAGGTCAGTTAAGGTCTGGATAAAGGCATACAAATACCTGACCTCCACTGATTCCAGTAGCATTTAGACACCTAAACAGAACAGCACATCCAGGCCTAAACAGTCAGCCCACCACCCCTTAGCAAGTGATGGAGCAGGGAATTCAAGCTAGCTCCTGCCACCCAGCAGATGTCTGTCTTTTCCATGGGCAATGTATCCGTGAAACACAGGAATCGCACTGCATGACAAAGACACTACCTGCCCTGAGGGGTAAATACTGTGGTCCCTTATTGCTGCATAGATAATTTTCAGAGATAGATAAAAGTGGAAGAACACTAAGGTAATGTAAAAAAGAAGTAACTGTGGAGTTAAAAGTTAATCACTTCTTCCAACAGCCTCAGAAAAACCTTCCTAAAGTTACGTCTCCTAGAGGCAACTTTTCCCCGGGTGGGAATCCTGGTAGGGGAGTCACATACCAGTGATGGAGATTTCCTGCTGTGTTGTGGGTTTTCCTGCTCAGGACAGTCTGTGGTTCTGAATTTTTCCTGCCTAACAATTACAGGATTCTGTCTTTTAATTGGTTTCTGTATATTAATTGGATCTGAAAAGCTAAAGTATTTATCTTTGCAAAGTAGTTCTGAGTGCTGAATAACCAACTATTTTTCATAAGGAGTTTTACTACACAGCCTGAAAGGGAATGCAGATTTATACAATAAATAAAACTGCTCCAAACCAGATGAGACTTATCTTAGCAACTGGTAAAGTCTCTCTAGGATTCATCCCTAGTCTCAGTCTGTCAGTCAGTGTATCTTTCTTCTAAGGCTTGAATACAATAAAGCATACTCTTTTATAAATTATAAAAGTTTTGCTTTGTCAGAGACATAAGGAATTCCTTGAAGTGAGAGGATTTATTCCTTAGTGGATCACAGTAAGAGCAGTAATATTTATAGTTTACCTTATATCCTAATCAGGATAACAATCAATTTATTGATTCAAATTACTAGACATGTCCTTGAGCATAAATGAGCAAGGGCAAGGGCAGTTTAGGGTGACAAGGCTAGCACAATCTCTAGACCCAAATAAATAAATAAAAATCTTACCAAGAAACAGCAGCACCTTAACAATTGCCAAGCCAGCAGGACGGCTGGAATCGTCGGGAGTTCACCCTTTATGGCCCAGGAAAAATACATTGTTAAGCAATTTTGTTGTTCCTACCAGCAGACCTTGAAGTGGAAATTAACGAGTGGTGGTATTCTCACACACCCAATCCCTGTACATTTGCATTCATTTGCATATGAATGCCCAGCTAATTGTTTTGAAGTAACAATTAAGAGAACAATAGAGGAAAGAAAAGGAACTCCAGGCAGCAACTGACACCTGGGAGTCTGTACTAAGAAGAGCTTTTACGTATTTGAATTAAAAATAGACAAAGAAACAGAAACAGGCAGGCATAAAATTCATTACTGCAAAAAAAAAAAGTAGCACACCATATCCGTGCACTCTATCACACTCCAGAATATGTTTCACACTCATCCAGCCAAGAGATATAAAATATACTGGATGGTAGAGAAGGTTTTTCCTTCTTGTGTGCATTTTAGAAAAATGTTGCTTTCTCACATCCCCTCTGTGCCTAGACTAAAGACTTTGAGTTCAGAAGGAGTGGAGCATTTAGCCAATTTGGCTTCAGTTTCAAAGTGAATTAGCCTTTCCTGAGAAGTTCAGGTATGCGCAGATGTAGCAGTGCCTTTAAACCCTTCGCCTGCGGTTAGAACTGGATCCACTGGAATATGATAATGGAGGTTTAATTTCTGTTATGACACCACTGATGCCATCCGAAATTTTTACTCAGGCCACATTTCCAGTAGGGATCCAATTACCCGATTGTTCATGCAATGTGTTTTGTTAGACTCACTCCTCCCTCCTGGTAATGATGATGTAGTTCTTTTTATCGGGAGCAATTGCTGTTAGCTGTATGATGGGCAGACGCCTGGGCTCTGCTGTCCCCTCCTGCAAGGAGAAGCATGGGGATGGAAAATAGGCTAGAAATGGAGCCAGGCACAGGGTCACTCAGTAATAACCTCTGCTGCTAAAGAGGTTTATTGACTCCAAATTACTGATCACTAGAAGCACTTTTCTACCCAACAGGATCATCTGAGCCCTCCTGTAGATAAAAATGTCAGCACAGAGCAGAAGGGAAGGAAGCTCGGGGCCGTGAGGAACACCACACAGGCCAAAGAAGTGAGGAGCGGAGGGGCTGGGGACTGGAGAATGGCACAAAGCTCTGGCTGAAGAAGCTATGGCTGTGCGTTTGCTGGGGAAGACAGACACAAGCAGGCTCCTGAAAAAAAACACAAGCTCAGTCCTAGGGGCTGCTTTCACAAGACAATGTTCTCTAACCCAAAACTCTTTCAAAAAAAAAAAAAATTTTCTTCCATGGAGCAAAGAGAAGGCAAATTATATAACACATACACTTCAGGAAATTAAAAAGGGAAAGAAAAAAAAAGGGGGTGGGGAGAAGTGCAGGGGGGAACATAGGTTCACTAGGAAAATCCAGGCATATGACCACCTATTCCTGATCCAGGTGGGACCATCATCTGCAAAGGATGCCTGGGAGATACTGTTAGTGCAAAGATGAAAACTGTAACGTGACCATAAATTACGTTTCTTTAAATGCAAAATTACTAGTCCTGGGATAGTTGTGAACTAGTTCATATGCTGCAGATAACCGCGTCTTGGTACTCTGAAGCTCATGGGTGGCAAAATGCCCCAGAAAGCACCATGCCTTTTAAAGTGAAAGATCTAATTATTCAGAGCAATCAAAACATACTCTTCTGCAATTAAATAGTTTATTTTAAATGGAAGAGACATACAATACATACCCAAGATACATACTGCATTACAGGAGTGGGCTATCTTTTTAAATTCTCCTTCCAAGAATATCTGTAACTTCTGTTTTATTTTGGTAAAAATGACTGTGATGTACATACACAATACAACTCTATATGTCACACCGCAGCTAAGGCGTGTGAATGTAGAGCATTATATTTGAAGATGATCCTAATCATGAGATGAAATATTCATAACATATTCTTCGGTACTGTTACGTTCAAGTTGTCTGAATAGTTGGAAAAATAAATGTCATCTGTATACAGGAATGCAATGGCTTTTCTCTTTCTTGATCACAAAGATAAGTAAGACAGACCCATAGAAAGACTGATAGAGCTTTCACTATAAAGAATTTGAAAATATGAAATAATCCACCTCTACATTATTTGTTGAAACGCTGTAGAGTGAGGCATTTCTTTCTCTTCCTGTTGTTTTACTTTTCCATTCTGTTACTGTTTTTCCATTCTTTTCATGTACTTCTAATTCATTAAATAGAATGTTATGGATTGAAAAATAAAGGTCTCTGTTATGGATGAATTATTTTTTTCCATCAAATTGTCTGAAGGTTCGACAGTCAACACCTACAAATTACACAGATGTGTCATATTCCTAAATGAATTGTATTATGCCAGCACACCTATGAATACTAAAAGAAATCTGCCGCAAATCTCAGTATAAAATGCACCCGTCTAATTTGTCTGGGAGTATACTTAATACAAGAACATTCAGCCACTCTAAAAAGGAACAACTTGTGGGTGATGCTCTTCAGCAATTAGTTATTTTTGGCCTCTCTTATTTATGTCTTTGTTGAATTAACAAACATGCAAATAAAGGAGTCACTATGCATTGGTGACATTATTACATTGCTTTCTTATTAAAAGTCATCCACATGGGTTCTGTATGAAACAATGAGTGAGGGAGGAACGTACCAGCAAGAACAGGGAAGAATCTACCGCCTAGTTTGAAGGCAACTGTTGCCTCAAAATGTAACGCTAGATGTATGCTTTTAAAAGGTCCCCTTAAAAAATAATCCCCTATCAATTTCTGTGAACGATATGGTGGGAAGGAGAGAATTAGCTGCCGTTTTATAGCAGCAACAAATGATAACATGCTGTGCAGGGGAACCAACTCTGGAACTGTTGATTGAAGAGCCAAGGCATCTGGCAGGGTGTTGATCGGCCAAGACTGCAGTGGCAACAAAGGGAAGAGATAAGCTTAGTAGCTTCAACAGTCATTTTCCTAAAAGCCTGGTGAGAGCAGTGGTGGAAAATGTTCACACCAACACCAAGGACATTGGCTGCTGGGACTGATTTAGTGGAGGAAAGATGGGGGAATGCTGAGAGATGTGAACTAGTGGGTGTAGGACTTGGACACTTTTTTTGACATTATGAGAAGTTAAGATGAAGAATAAATTGAAAAAAAGATTTTAAGTAGTGGAACATTTGAAAGTGGCAAAGTTTTAATGGTGTTTAGAAGGATTTAGACATTTACCAAGCAGAGAAAGACTGGTGCTTAGGCAGGACAGGAGGAATGCAAATAGAGATAAAACTGTTATTAAGTGTCTAGTTCAGCTGGACCCAAACCTTTAGGTGCTACCATAATGCAAAAAATAAGTAGCAATAACAGCTTATCATAGAACTCATCATATCATAAAACCTTAGTTTTATACGTGATGCCATTATGACTGTGGGCTTTTCTAATACATAGTTATTTCAGAATGGTGTGTATTTATTTTATCATTTTATGGGTTTTTAACTTGTTAATTTAGTATTTAGCATGCTACAAAGTGTGCTATTATTTCATAATTATTAGTGAAAGCTAACCTAAGGTGCCACAAGTTGTAATTTCGGAGTGGACCCAGTGAAAAGTAGATTCTATTTTCAACATTAAGCTCCAATTGCAGTGCAGTAGTAAAATAATTAGAATGTATACATGAAAGCTGAAGTAAAATGATACCCAGTGGGCCAATGCTAATATATATGATAGATCAGTAGAAATACATAAAGAAAGATTATACACTAGGTAGTCCAAAGAGATTCTAGTCAATCTACCATGAACAAGAATTGTAATTGCTGTAAACCATAGCAAAATATGCACCTAATCAGAGGTCACCGTAGCACAAAGAGGACAAAGATAATCAAGCATGGTCAAATCATAGAACCCACCCTGCAGGGCTTCGATTAGGGCGCCTGCTAATTCTTTAATCTTTAATCGTGCATGTGTAAGGTGTACGCTCTGCCAAGACAATCCAAAGTTGCATTTTCTTCTGTGTGAATGTGTGAATCAATATTAGTGATTGAGTAAGACAAGCTCATCTGTTCACTCTGTCTTGAAACATGACTTATGTGGTAACACTACATCTAGTAGGAGGGCAACTGAAATTCTTACAGCCAAATGAGTGAGAGCTTGCCAAACAGGTTTCCTGATGAGTAATAAAAGCATCTGGACAAGTGCAATGCTGGACAAGCACTAATGCTAAAACTGTCGTTTGGTTTGGGCTCAAAGTGGTCTGCATTTACCACAGCTTCTGCTGTTTTGCTTGCCTCAACTGAGGTGTTAAGTGAAAATCAGCTGTGTCCGTATGTCTTCTTGTTGTGGAGCCATGGAATCAACAGTTTCATGTTTTAAAAGAAATATTTTTAGACACCTGCATATTGCTGTTCACAGATTTCAAGGAGAAAGGCTTCTGTAACACAAGACTTTTAAGAGAGTGGGTTTGTGCTCAAAGTTTATGAAGCTGGTATTTCCTATTCTTGCACAAACTGATTTCTGTTCAACACTGTTTATACCAGCACTCCATATTCCACAGACAAATATGGAACAATGCATAGCAAAGGCTCAGCCAGCTGCTGGACTGATCTTATAACCATTTCCAGTTCTTATTTCTCTTGGCTGATGGATACTGCTTGCATTTTGCTTTGATAAATCCAAGCTGTGTCCTGATTTATGTAGAGAGAGCATAGAGGCATCCCCCCAAAATGAAAGAGAAAGAGTCAAACTCAGAAACTGAGAGGATTGGGCAAGAGAAGAATTGAAAAACTTCGGTAGGTATGGCAAATTAATAGAGCATACGAAATTCTCCATCACTTTACACTTATTGACATGTATTTGTCCATTCCATTTACATCTGTAGGGTCATTCACTTGAAGCATGGCACATGGAAGAATCTGTCCTCTGAAGGTATGCTTTCTACTACTGATGCTGGTTGAGTTTCTTTCTTTGCTCAGAAAAAAGACATGACTGATGATTGTGAATTAAATGTAACCCAGTGAGTTGTCAGTGACAGATATGCATTACGTGCTCTAGTACTAGTCCAGATGTCATTGCTACACTCTAGCATTCTCCCTTTAGCAGCTTACAGCCCATAAGTAAGATTTAACTTCCTTTTTAACACTTTCCGATCCCAAACACCCACATAATAGAGTTATTTGTATAATAAAGTTATTTGAGAAGAAAGAGGGTGCAGTGACATATGCATGCTCACAAGTATACAATAATTTTGAAATACTATTTCTTAATAAACGGAGACAGTAATTTTGAAGAGTATAACAAAAAACAAGGAAAAGAATGCCGCCTGCTAAGACATGATAGTTTGTCATTTGTTTTCTTTCAAAAAGTTTATGTGGTGAAAATCTAAGCACAATCTATATAGCCACAAGCACTACACTCTGGCTGCGTACACTTCTACTCTAGCAGCTTCTTTTTCACCCTTTTTTCACCCAGTGTCTAAATTCTATAGTATTAACCCCTACATTTCACAAACTGTGCACAGCATTTTAACAACGTGACTCCCACTGACTTTAATGAATTTTGATGCTGAAGATTAAGTAGTTGACTGATGGCTGTAGTCTACATGAACGGTATGCAGTCACAGATCATTACACTGCCTTGTCTCTCTTGCGAGTTATAGGCAGTAGCTATAGTCTCTAGGCAATCAACTTAATTTGCAATGGGTTTAACACAAAATACCATGAAACTGAAAGGAAGCATTATGCTTCCCCACCCCATGCTGAAAGGAGAAGGCTTGATTTGGTACTATCTGATCAGAGCAAAACTACCTTCCCTCAAGAAAAATGGTACTTCTTGTTTGCTTTTTAATTGAGGAAAAGTTGAACTTCTTTGCCAACCCAGCTCCATAGGTCACCAGCAAATTCCTCTTCCTGTGATTTCAAGTCAGGTTAAAAGTTTTCAACTGCAGTCTAATCCACTATAGAAGGATAATGTCTTGAGAGAAAATGTATTGGAGTTGTACGGGTCCTGAGACCTTCCTGTCAAAAATGGATAGGAAACTGGTATCAAATACTTTGTTTGCCTGCCTCCACCGCCACTGTAAAGAGGAATGGAGAAGCAAGGGGTACATCTGGAAAACAACACTGCGTTCTCGGACAGACAAAAAAAATCTGGCATGTGTGACTCTCCTGGGACTCTAGGAGAGTGTTGTACAAAAATTATAGTCCTTCCCTTTCTCTTTCCTTCATGTGGCCTAGTTTTTTTCTGCCATGCTCTTGAAAAGAATGTCTGGTTGGCAGCAGCACTGTTCTCTTGTCTTCTTTGTTCTCCAAGAAAATGGCTTCTGACAGGAGAGGCAAAGTTGCAAGTAATGAATAAGGGCTGCAGTCATTTGGGGTTGGTGCATTAAATGCACAGGATGAAGCCAGAACAAATGTCCTGCCTGATCTTGACACTTTTGCCTTGACTTGGCTTAGTTTCTTCAGTTAACAGCACCTGCAGATTTGCATAGCGTTAGATGAGAATAGAGTGAATTTTTTTTATTTGCTCTTCTTCTCAAATAATTAATCATCCTTTTTGAGATTATAGTTGAAATCTCTTACTTCTAATTCATTCTAGTCTCCATTAGCTTCACTAGCAGCAATGAAACCTGAAGTGTAATAAGAACCATGTTTCTTGTGTAGTGATATTAACAATTTATTTGCTTTTTAAATAAGTATTACAAAGAAGTTCGCAAATCAGTGCTGTAATTATTTCTAAATGATATGTGAGGAGTAAAAGCATTGCAAAAAGGACGTAACTTTGGTTTCCGCCAATGGAATATTACCAAAACCATCCGAAATACATTTAATGTGAATGGATGTGTTATTACAGGACATCATATAAAAATTTGCAGAAAAATCCTCATGAATTAATAAAATTCTTAGCTGTTTGTAATGCAAAAGAGCAGGTAGGTAGTATATATATATATGGTCATATCCTCAATGCACATAAAGTGCTAATTCCTCTGGTTCATATATAAATAAGTAACGCTTATAATAAGCTGCTAATGAACACGTGATTAAATTTTGTTCATGTAAATAGCATTATGTAGTTGATTGGATGTTCTTTAATCATTAAAATCCAGACATATTCACAAAAAAAAGAAAGCATCTTCAGGGATATATAGGTATGTTTTATATATCACATTTCAGAGCATTAGAGTGCATCAGACAGATAGAAAAGTGCAATTACACACGCACATACAGACATTTTAAAAATTGAGCATGATGTGCAGTGTAAGGAACTGAAGTTCACACAGGAAGTCTGTGATGGAACTGAAAGCACCTCTCCTGGGTCTCTGGCTGGAGTTCTAGTCTTCCTAAGAACCTTTCAGTCTGAGAAATGCCTAGAAATATTTATGAAACTGTAATATTTATAGATCTATAAACTGAGTTTTGATCTTGCACACTGTAATTTTTTCAGCTGTTCTAAAAATCTTCTTTATAATGATTGAAGAAACATAAGAAGAAAATTTCCACTGATAAGGGTAAGTAGCTGTTAAGATTGCTCATAGACTTGTAAGAAATTGATTAGAAAATGAGTAAGACTGTTTTATCCAATACTGTGTACAACACAGAACTCTCTGGATTGCTTTTAGTGGAGAAAAAAAAAACCAACCCAAAAAACAAAAAAAACCACCAAGACAACAATCCTGACTTTAAGATTATCTGGAAAATCTTTCTGTTAAGTTGATTTAAGTATGTGCTTGGGTCAATTTACCTGCCTCCTAGAGTTGCTTTTCTGGACATCACCCCCTCACCTTTTGCTTCTGGAGTCTCAGGGATGTGCTCCAGTCATTTGGCTGCCTTCAGCATCGTCTTTCTATGGTGTTCTATGTTACATCTAGGCAGAAGTCTGCCTTATGCTCAAGAGAAACCTTTCACTACAGGAAGTAGAGCCAGCACTTCCTTTTAAATCATCTGGTATATCCCTTCCCTGTGTCTGTCAGGGCTCTGTTACAGTGGGATTTGCAAAAGGCCACTTTGCCTCTTCCTGAGGTATTGTGTCATAGCTCCAGCTGCTGCATATATATGTTAGCACCTTAGTGCTGGTGCTTGCTTATAATTTTATGTATTCTTTCAAGTACTCACTTCAGATTCTTGTACAAGTGTCTTGCTGCATTGCTGTGATCTGTCTTAAGGGTTCAGAGGTATCTGAAGGGCATGTCAGAATGTGAAAATTTACTGAAAACTATACAATTTCTTCTTTGTATCTGCCACCCTGGGCATTATCTTACAGTTCTCACAGTCCTGAAAAAGAGCATCGGAATACATGTGGTAAAAGTATTGTCTGTTTGTAGTTTAATATTCTGTTGTCACCACCTGCTAAGAAGTTGCTTCAGATTGACTTCATGGACCCAGACTACCTCAACACCTCCTTCTGTGAATCCATGTCATAAGCTATACTCTTCACATCTAAAAGTCCATTTTCAGTCTATGTCAGTACCAGCTTGATGCCTGTATGCCCCGATAGCCAATACCTGCCAATATCTATACCAACAATTGTCAAGAAGCCAAGTGGCTAATTAACTTAACATGCCAGAATCCCTTCTTGATGTCGCAAGCAGTTTAACCATGAATAAATCACAGTAGCATGTCTCCAGTAAGTGGCAATGGATACTGACTTCTTCCAAGTGCTGTACTTAGTGGTTTTGGCTCAGAATGGATCCTTGGTTTACCTGAAGACTTTCTAACTACTTTTCAGCTGCTGATTCACTCTGTGCTAGTTTCAATGAGCATAATAATACCTCTTGTTTGCAGTCTTGTCAGTTCTTCCTTCAGCAGCCTCATCACAGCTAACAGTACTTTGCATTTCAGTAGTTCCCCCAGCTGCAAATAGGGATTTATTTCTACTTTGACTTTGCCCTCAGTGTGTCCAGGCCGTGAATTATGTCCTTAGGTTTAAATTCTTCACAGATCCCAAGATGAATGCTTTCCTTTTCTCCAGATGCTGTAAGTCTGTCCTGTGACGAGCTCTGTGACTTGCCCTGCCCTGTTGCTCAGCTGGTACCTCTTTTTGTCAACAACTATATGCTCCTGACAGTCACAACCCGTTTCAGGAGTTTTCTTACTGACAGCCTGCATGTGACCAGTGGCCTTAGGAAACTTTTGCTAAGTATCATCAGTCCTTTGTCACATTTATGAAGTCTGATGTTAGCACTTATGTGTACTGCTGGAGCTGTGCTGCAGTTGGCTTCACGATTCAGCTGACCGTTGAACAGCAAGAGGCTGGTGATTATTTAGTAACCCGACCATTATGGCAACTTCCAGTTGGCAGCCGCCTCCTGCAGCGTATTTATATATTTGAAACAGCACTTATCTTCGAATTTGCCAAAAAAGTCACTTTGCGGACAACCTTCTCAGTATTGGAAATCATTGTTCTCAGTCACATCATGTACTGCCTTTTTCGTTTTCTCCAGTACCAGTGAGATTGGGACATAACCTTTTTTTTTTTTTTCATTTCTCTGGAATGAATGTTCATAAGGCTGAGCATTTTTATTTGTGTATTTTAAGCGGCTTTACAGAAAATTTCTGCTGCCTGTAGGCTCTTGCACACTATACCCATTATCTTTTTTCTTTAGAGGTTATTTGAAGCTATATGCTTGCTATGTGCAACCAACAGTCACTGTTTTGATGCTGGGCATTTCAGCAGTCTGTGCTCTTCGGAGAAAGTCCTCTTATTTTCCCACCACTGAGTCTCCCAATTCTCAGCCTGCAGCAGGAGAATCTGTTTTTTCTTGAGTAGCTCTCAGCCACCAAACCAGAGTTCTCAGCTCTGGTATAAAAATATTTGTCTTCCTTGAGGGTTCTCAGATTCAGGTGAAAAAAGTCTTCCTCTACAATGTCATTCCACATACAAAGTGAATTACCTTCCAAAATTTACCACTACTGCAGGACAGCACTATTCCAACATGCTGACCTTTGGACAGAGGCTCAATCCTTATTTCCAATATTTTCGTTCTCATGCAAGAGTTTTTGTGGAAGGCAGTGATTTTTTTGGGAGGACATTTCTAGTACTACTTTCATACTGCCTATTTATTTTGTTGTTTAGCTGAAGTTTGCCTGAAAACCAGAGTTTCTCTCTGTGAGACTCAGTGGCCTGACTGTTGCCAACACATCTCTTGTACTGCTTGCTGAGCTGAAACATGAGAGGCCTCCATGTTTTAAAGCTTTCGTGCCTCACTGCGGTAAGTCATGTCCACAGAGTTGCTGCAAACACAACCAGCACTTCAGGACAGGTTTCCCTGTGACCGCCCCACAATTCCTCTCACCAATTACTTTAAGTCTTTCCTTCCAGGACCATCACATTTACCACAAGCAGATGCTGACAAGAGGTTTTTTCTGTAATGCTACTCCAACCATAGTTACCTTAATCGTCAGATGAGGAATACACAACTATTTGGCTCAAAAGATCCAGTAGTACCAAAATGCAACTACCAGAGTGGAGAGAGTGGGAATCTTTTATATCTCTAGCTTCTATAAACTGAGAACAAAAGAGACTAATTTTAGTTACATTCCCAAGGAGGTCACAGGGTGTGCATATTTGTGTCTATCAGTTTGTATCTCTCTGCTAATAACTTCTGACCTCATTAGCTGATTTCAGCTAAATTTGACTGAAGGGTGCCTTTACCCTTCATCTTCTAAAATAATTAAATCTGCATTTTACTAATAAGTAATTAATATAATTAGGTGATAATTAATGAAATAATCAATCTGTAGGTTTTATGAAATTATATAAGCACACAAAGAAAAAAAAACCATGCAAGTGTTCCCGACAAGAGAAAGAAAAATTGCCTGAGAGAGAAAGAAAAAATAGCCTTTACATGCCTTAGACACTGACAAATCTACATGAGAGATGCTGTTTGTAAATTATAAAATTTTGGTTTGTATATGTATATAACTAAGACAAGATAAAAACTGATGGGAAAACAGATTTATTTAGCTCCCAGGAGCATTGTTTAAATACCATCCTCTTCAATTCATTGTACTTTCCAGGTTAATCTACGTGAGGGAACTGTGAACTGCTTGGACAAGTTAACATATTAGTGGTCATACATAGTTGCTAATGATGTGGAAGAGAGAGTGCCACCATCAGAGCATGTAAAACCTAATTGCCAATACAGCTCAAGGACTGCTGTATTATGTCTGCAACCTTTAGTCCACCTTAGAGCATCTGAAAAAGGTTTCACGTTGTCTGGTTGCCTAACAGAGAGAAGATGCAGTAAGTTGGGATATCTTTTTCAGTGCTCTTATTTGGTGATGGGATTCCTGCT
>NW_010400421.1:14687-27025 GCF_000710305.1 Buceros rhinoceros silvestris
CAAAACCAGCCACAAACACAGCCATGTATTTCATGCCTGCATAGCTGCTGAATCTGCTTTGATTTTCCATTGCTTGCCTCAGAATAACATACTGGAGTTTAACCTTCATCATATGATTATGCCTGTACTCCTCATGGTAATTAAGTGACATTCCAGAACAGTGAACAAAACTTTTAGGTTGAGAGATTAGTTCTGAGAGGTGTGAACCATTCTGTTCATCCCAATGATGTTAACTCTGAAGCCTTACAGATAGTTTGCACTTCAGTCTCATCAACTATTTCACTGCTGATGACTTTGTGTGAAAAACTCACTAATGCAATTAAGCCCCCAACCTATGACTGAGTATCCCAAATGACAGAGTAACTCACACTCACCAGTTCCCTCTTATCTACAGCATCTATAATGCAATCTTTTGCTACCAGGGGAGGAATCTATGGCATACTGAAGACTAAGGCAAAAAATGTGGGAAAAATACACAATAAATTAAATTTCATAGTGAAATAAATAAAACAGAAGCCTCTGTTCTGATGTTATTATTCGTGCTCGTATTTAATTCAGGAAGTAAATACTTTACATAGATGTAAAGAAAGCTGTTGCAGAATTTCCAGGCTCTCTCCACAGGAGTGGAAGAGAAGCCAGATACACTACAGCACAATGTGGATCTGGCTGGAAAAATCATACATTGAGCCCGGATCTTAGCCAAGTAGATTAACACCACAATAGAGCCAAATAACTTTTACACTTCATTCCTATTTGCAGCTATTCAGAAAAGTAAGAAGGTGACTTTGTTCCCCATATTTTTGGTGCTGAGCATGTTTAACTCTTGTTTAACTCAGCACTTCATAGCAGCAGTCTGTGTTATTTTTTATGCTTTGTGTATAAGGGCTCGTCTCCACTTGTAAATTATGCCAGGGTGAAGTCAAAGAAGAATGTGAAGCATCTGAAACAGCTCCTCATGTAACCCCTCTTACTCAGTGACACTTTTGCACTGCAGATTAAACAACTTCCAAAGAAATTTCTCAGCAGTGATGCGGCGTCTGCCTCTCTTACCTAGCTGAAGCCTCAGCCACCCAAGTGCTGAGTGCCCCGAGAGCAAATGCCTTGGACACTGGCTGAAGTGTGTGGAGGTACTCAGCCCACCACCACCCCAGCCAGGAATCTGGGGGGAGTTTGTGAAGAAAGGACTTGACACTAACCACCCAAACATTCCTTCCAGGTTGAGAAGAGTGTGGTGCTGAGATAAGGTCAGGTTTACCCAGTTCTCAAGTGGAAAGAACTGGATGGAATGAGCTTACTGAAATCTAAGCACTGGCCTGTGAAATTTCTGCTGGTGCTGCTGAAGCTAGTCAGCATTATATAGTTCCTGGATCACCAGGGACTTTATGATCTGTCTTAGTCTATTTGTGTGCTAACAATAACTCTAGCTGCTAGTTCCATGAGTTCTGCTCTTTGCTGGAAACAGTAAACTGTGACCGAATATTAGTATGCAAAATGCATTGCAAAGGAAGGGAGTAAAAGAGGGCCACACAAAGAAAAAATAAAAGGCTGCAGGAGATTAATAAAATGTAACTAGTTCCCAAATATAAAGAATTAAAATTATTAAAATAAAACTTATACAATATGATGTTTTAAAAATTTTTCACCCTTTGGATCTGTTGGAAGGTTGTATTTGCTGACAAATCTGTAGCTAGTTATTTTTTATATATATATACTTGTTATTTTCCACTTTTTGGTTTCTATCTCTTTGCATCAATGTGGTGAAAGCTTATTGAACCTTATTTGAGTATTCTATCTCTTTCTGCCTAAACTTTTACAGTGACTCACATAAAAGTAAAGTAATTTTAGAAAATCCATATATAAAATCTAGAATATTAGCACAAGTTTTAGCAACATATTAATTTTATCAAGCTTTGCTAAGCAAATGATTGGGAAATAAAGTGCTAGTTCTCCATTAAATATTTGGATTAAATGAGTATATTTCATGACTTTGGTGGAAGAAAGTGCTCTACTGACACTCCAGCCTGAGATGTCTGCTTTGCACTTGGGTGATTCTGGAGATAAGTTGTTTAAATTAACTATTCGTGTGTAACTCAGTTGCTTGTCAAACTTTGTTCTTTTCAGGTCTACACGAAATCTCAAGGGAGCACGTATTTCATCATCCTTTATAAAGAATACTTGTGTTGCGTTCACAGCGAGTAAACGCAGAAGTGGGTTTGGTGAAATACCAGTCTATCCACTCTGTGTTATCTGAATGAGATAGGTCACTTCAGCACAGGTAACTTGTTTTCATGTACACAGTTTGTAATGAGGATGTGTTTGAGGAAGTTTGGCTTGTTTGCAGTAATGAGGTTTGCTCGGGCAAAGGTGTCTCGGGTTTTTTGCCCAGAGTTTTTCAACGGCTCCATGATTAAGTACTGTCCCAGTTTGGGCTAAACTTCCTGGTTTGGGCTGAAACTTCCTTGTTTTGTGTTCTGGACAAATGGGATTCCGTTAAGGTAAATCGGTCCCTCGACCCTTAACAAGTACTTTACCTGCTGCTTGTGCCAAAATACTTGAGTGTAATTGAGGTTAAGAATAAGATTCCACGAAACTGTCTCTCCATTAAAGAATAATTTCTTTGTTTCTTCAGCTTTTCTTTACTAAAACCTTAGCAATGATGTCAAAGTGACTCACTCTGACTTTGCCATTTGTCTAGCAGCAATGTAATGTGGGTGCAATATGGGAAAATTCATATTCCTTGGCATATTCTACCAACTCAGGAAAAGTCATCCAGGCTCCATTATCTATAGCCGGTCAGTTAGGAAAGTAAATTGGGTGATATGGCAATTACTTGGGGTGGTCACTGCAACAATTTCCAGCAGCAGCTTATCCGGTTTCCAAGTGTCCGAAGAGTTTTCAGTGTTAACAAAATTCGTGGTTCATGGTGAAAAGGCTTATTTCTGCTTTTCTTCACAGTCCTTCGGGAACTCTGTAGATTTACATTCACTTTTTTTTTTTCACTTTGGCTGCTCTTTTAACAGGCTTCAAAATTATCATTTGTCATGTTTGGCCTCTATGTCAGCCTTTTCTTGTTCCATAATAGCTTCATAGCATTCCAGCTCTGAACAGTCTGTAAATAAGACATGGCTACCTTTACATGTGATATTATCTGATGTCTTCAACAAATTATTTACAGAGTTCTTCAGAGGCAAACGGACCATCTTTCCAAAAGGACATGTATGAGCAACTGGTTTTGTGAATTTCTTACAAGTTGTCTAATATTTCATCACAGGTTCTTTTTAGCCCTAGCTCTTAAAGTGGCATAGAGGTAGCGTGGCCGATGTCGGCTGTCACTTCTAAATTGCTACGAGGTCAAGATTCTCATGTTCTCTGTCCTGTAAGGCTGCTCTGGAGAGTAAACCTACTAACTAAATATTGATCATATTCTTGTAATATTCACCTAAAATACAACACTGAAGCTTCAAAAAGCTGGTAGCAGAATTGTGTAGAATGCTGTGCAGTGGGCATTTGCCACACTAATAGTTTCCTGGCTTTGAAAAACAGATTAAAAATTTCCCCATTTAAGAGCAATTGGAAGTAATTCCTTTTCACATCAGATGATACATTTTCACGGGTCCGTTATTTGGTGTAACAGTCACAAGTTTGGGTGATGAGAATTTTTACCAGAATGCTTTGATTTTTGAAATATCCTGTTAGCTGGCATTTTTAAGACAGGTTTTCAGAAAAAGTGGAAATAAAGTTGTTAAACGAAATGGTTACATTTTCCAGAAGTGTTCAATGTTGAACCTGGTTAAAAAGAAACAACTGTCTGGTGTATGGGTTTTATTGGCAAACTGTGGTTTCAGCTAAACATTTTCTTCTAGTCCAACTCTCTGTTCAGACCAGGGTCAGGTGAAGCAGGCTTATCAGGACTAGCTGGGTTTTGAATCTCTCAGGAATGTAGACTCCATAATCTCTCCGGGCAACTTCTCCCGGTGTTTGACCACCCTTACAGAAAAAAAAGATACTTTTTTCCCAATATTTCTCTGGATCTATCATGACCCATGGATGTGTGTATGTACAGTTTGTTTAAATGTTCCCTAAACAGATCCTCCTTCACTAAGGGTAAATCTTCTTTGCTCCAGATGTTCTCACTGGTCTCAGGGACCTGGGATTGCTGAAGGCCAGTGTTCCCAGTAAAGACAGAGAGAAGGAAGGAATTGAGTACTACAGCCTTCTCTACATCTCCTGTTATCAGGTCCCCTCCCTACTCAGCAGTGACCCCACATATTCCTTTGGCAGCTGATAGACCTGTAGAAGCCATTTTTGCTGCCCTCAATATCCCTTGCCAGTTTCAACTCTGAGCAGCCTTTCCTTCCTCTAACGCCATTCCTGCACACTTGAACAGTGTATCTATATGTCTCTTCAGTTAACTCCCTCAAGGGAGTTGCAGAACATGGGCTACATACCTATCCTTCTCTGTGAGACTTAACCAGACATTTTAAGACATTTAAGTCTTGATACACCCAACCCTTGAGACTCCCATGACCTGTCACTTCCAATTACAGAGGAGGAATATAATTTCTTTTCAAAAGGATGAAAAAGTATCTCTGAATTGTTTGAGGGAGCTGGCCACCAAAAACGTTAAGACATTCTGTGGAGGACAACGTGTCTTCCAATAAGGTTCAGGGGATTTCACAGTTTCTACTAAAAGAGAGCATGGAGAGGTATGTTTTCTTGGAAAATGTGAACACCTCCATTGTCAATGAAAACTGAGGGCTCTTGAAAAATTGAATTTATTGTGAACGTCATGCCCTGAAATTAAGAACATTAACTACCAACTTCAAGAAAGTAGCAGCAAAGTGTGTTTATTTCACTATGTAAAGTATAGCTCTTGGTTAAGTTGCACTTTTAAAGAATGTAACAAGAGCCTCTTAGAGCATCTTACCTCTGAGGTCACTTGTTCTTTTCATCTGAAGATGCCACCCTATGAGCCTGGGAAATCCTGTGTCACAAAATAGCTGTGGGTTGGCCAGAGACTGTAAATCACGGCTTGGAATTTGGGATGTTATCCAATATGAATGAGACCATTCCCTTTATATAAACAACTTGATATTTTTTCCTCTCCATTATGCTGGTGCTAAATATAACATACTAATGGGCTCTGTAGGCTTACAGTGGACTTCCTCCTGAGGTTCAACATTTTTTGTATTAATTTATTTTATGTGTTCCCACTCCTATTCCTAGCAGCACAGCACATATCCTCACTCAAAAGAAAAAAAAAGAAAATGAGAAAGGAAAAGAAAAAGAGAAAAAAAGAAAAAGAAAAAGAAAGAAAAAGAAAAAGAAAAAGAAAAAGAAAAAGAAAAAGAAAAAGAAAAAGAAAAAGAGAAAGAGAAAGAAAAAGAAAAAGAAAAAGAAAAAGAAAAAGAAAAAGAAAAAGAAAGAAAAAGAAAAAGAAAAAGAAAGACTGAAAACCACAATTTATCTTCTATTTGAAAAAAACATCTGCAGAACAGAATGAGCCTCTTGATGCCGGAATTGTCATCAATGATGACTTTGACAAAATGAGCAATACATAATTTGCTAGCTCCCTTGCGAAGCTGAAACAGATTGTTGAATAAAACACTGAAGGAGATGCATATGGGGTGAGTAGACCAGCTTTGAATATGAACACACGCAGGTGGTCGTTTAGTAGTGGTTCTAAGAGGCAGGACATCCCTAATTTGGAGGGTTATTTGCATTTGGAAATGCTCACTGGTAAATAGTGATGTATTCCCTATAGTAAAGCAGGACTGATACTGCCAAAACTACAGCTATTTCTGTTCCAGGGTAACTTGAACAAACCAGACAGCCCAAGGCAAAGTGGTGAGTGGTTTACACTCCAACAAACCTGCCATTAGCGGTGGGCTTGCAGAATACAGATTAGTAAAATGTGAAGAAGTGCTTTCTAAACAGTAGAAAAACAGAACTTCTTCAGTCTCTGGTAAGAAATGATGGATTTCTTGTAAGGCAGGCACAGCAGCTGTATTGACTAAAATGCTGTGTAAAATAGGAAACCTTCAAAAATGTTTTATCACACCCTCCGATATTGAGTACAGTCACTACTCTGAATTCTCAGATTGCTCACTCCACTGTCAGTCAGCTGACAGCAACACACAAATGTATGTGCTCCTCTATCTTTCTTACTTCTCTCCTTCACTATGTGTCTGTGTATACTGTTAGATCATGAAAGATGTTATTTAAAAAAAAAAATCTTTAAAGAAATTTTGTCTTTATTATGTTTAAACTTATGCTAGTTTGAAGAACGGTGCTATGTGATCATTTCAACTTCCATTCCAGTCCATTCGTAGTAATTCCCTGTGTCAGCCAAATTAATTAAAATATTACATAGAATCATACAATGCTTTGGGTTGGAAGGGACTTTCAACCGTCTTCTAGTCCAACGCCCCTGCAGTGAGCAGAGACATCTTCTACTAGATCAGGTTGCTTGGTGCCCCATCCAATCTGACCTAGAATGTTTCCAGGGATAGGACTTCTACCACCTCTCAGGGTAACATGTTCCAGTGTTTCACCATCCTCATAGTAAAAATCTTCTTCCTTTTATCTAGTCTAAATCTCCCCTCTTTTAGTTTAAAACTGGTCCCCCATGTCCTGTTGCAACAGGCTCTGCTAAACAGAATGTCCCCATCTTTATTATACGGCCCCTTTAAGTACTGGAAAGCTGCAATATTGTGTCCCCAGAGCCTTCTCTTCTCCAGATTGAACAACCCCAACTCCCTCAGCCTGTCCTCATAGCAGGGGTGCTCCATTCCTCTGATTATTTTTTGGCCCTCCTCTGGACCCTCTCCAACAGGTTCATGTCCTTGTGCTGAGGACTTCAGAGCTGGACACAATACTCCATGTGGGGTCTCACCAGAGTGGAGTAGAGCAGCAGAATTACCTCAGCCTGCTGGCCATGCTTCTTTTGATGCAGCCCAGGATATGGTTGGCTTTCTGTGCTGCGAGCACGCATTGGCAGCTCATGTCCAGCCTTTCATCCACCAGTACCCCCAAGTCCTTCTCCTCATGGCTGCTCTCAAACCCATCATTCCCCAGCTGTACTGATACTGAGGATTGACTCGATCCAGCTGCAGGACTTTGCACTTGGCCTTCTTGAACCTCATGAGGTTCACGCAGATCCACTTCTCCAGCTTGTCCAGATCCCTCTGAATGGCATCCCATCCCTCAGGCGAGTCAACTGGACCGCTCCGGGTGTCATCTGCAAACTTGCTGAGGGTGCACTTGATCCTGCTAAGTCAGTGATGAAGATGTTAAACAGCACTGGTCCCACTACAGACCTCTGAGAGACAGCACCACTTGTTACTGATCTCCATCTGGACATGGAGCCATTGGCCACTACCCTCTGGATATGACCATCCAACCAATTCTTTATCCACTGAATAATCCACTCATCAAATCCATATCTCTTCAATTTGGGGTGAAGGATGTTGGGGGAGATCATGTCAAAGGTTTTACACAAGTCCAGTTAGATGACATCTGTAGCTCTTGCCCTGTCCACTGATGCAGTCGCTTCATCACAGAAGGCCGTTAGTTTTCCAGTCACCAGGGACTTCACGTGGCTGCCAGGACTTTTCAAGTAACATGGAGAGCGGCTTGGCAACTACATCAGCCAATTTTCTCAGAACTCTGGGATACATCTCATCAGGACCCATGGACTGCTGTATGTTCAGGTTCCTCGAGTGGTCACAAACATGATCTTCTCTTACCGTGGGAGGAACTTTGCTCCCCTGGTCCCTGTTTTCCAGTCCATCAACTCGAGGGGTGTGAGAAGAGATGTTATTAGCAAAAACTGAGGCAAAAAAATATTATGGAGGATGTCAGCTTTCTCCTTGTCTGTTGTCAGTCACGTTCATCAGAGGTGGTATGTTTTCTTTAACATTTTTTTTCTGATCGACACACCTGTAGAAGCCCTTCTTATTATTCTTTGCATTGCTTGCAAAGTTCAGTTCCAGCTGTGCCTTGGCCTACACAACTGGGCAGTGTCCCTACACTCTTCCCAGGATACCTGTCCCTGCTTTCACTGCCTGTGCCGTTGCTTAGTTTGGCCAGTAAGTCTCAATTCAGCCATACTGGTCTCTTGCCCTCCTTGCCTGATTTCTTAAATCTTGGAATCGACAGCTCTTGCACTCTGTGGAAAGTGTCCTTAAAGATCAGCCAGCTCTGGTCTGCTTCCTTGTCCCTGGGGGCTGTTTCCCAGGGGGTCCTATTGACTGACTCCTTGAACAGCTGGAATTTTGCTTTCCTAAAATTCAGGAAATACTGCTTGCCTACCCCATATCCCTCCGGACTGTGAACTCCACCAGCATGTGATCACTGCAGCTCAGGCTGCCTCCAACCTTGACATCAACAACGAGCTCACGCATCGGTGATCATCAGGTCCAGTATCACATCCCCTCTGGTGGGGCTGTCTATTATCTGCATTAAGAAATTCTCCTCCGTGCACTCCAGGAGTCTCCTGGATTGCCTACAGCTCGCCGTGCTACTTTTCCAGCAGATGTCAGGGTGCTTGAAGTCCCCCAGCAGGACAAGAGTCTGTGAGTGCAATGCCTCCTGTAGCTGGACTAAGAAGGCTTCATCAATAGGCTGACTAGGACCTTGGCGTGCTATAAATAACTAATGATGATGTCAGCTTGGGGGCACTTAGCAATGTGTAAGAGCATGCTGTTCCTTCAGCAATAGTTCTATAATCTCAGCCTTTTAGCATATTACCTCTAAAAAAACATAACTTCCTCTGGAAGCTTCATTTCCATTTAACCAGCCTTGTCCTTTTTCAGATATACTCCCCTTGACATGTGTAAAGGAAATGTGATCCAATACCCCAATGAAATCTTGTTTGGAATTGTTAATTACCTTTGATCAGACTCCTTTCTCCATACCTTGGTTAATAGCGTAGACTGGAAAAAATAACAGCCAGATCTGTTATTCCAGCAATTACTGAGAAATGAAAGTGACAATTTGCTTACTTGCCTGAAAGATCAAACAGTAAACCCCTAATTTCAGTCACTTGGCACTGGATTATATATATTGAACCTGGCAGGCACGCTTTATGCAATGTCCAAGTAAAAATGACCTCAGGCTTTCATGGACTCTGAATCACTCTGTCTACTGACTGCCTGGGTTTTAGGGGACTCCTCCTTTTTTTTCTTTTTTTTTTCTTTTTTCCCCCCTTTTTTCTTGAAGTCTCCGATAACCATACATACAAATAAAATCATACATACATAATAAAAAATATTATTTTTTGAATGCAACCTAATGAATATATCACACATCATAAAAGTACAGTGTAGTATGCCTTGACACTGAGTGTTTTATAGCCCATCCTTGGAGATAGTGGAAAACTACAGTAATCGAAGAAGGAAGAATATCTGACTCTTGAGTAAGTCTTCTTATGAACTCTATATAGTTTATAGTACACCAGAGATCTTTTAAATGCAGAACATTGGTGTACAATAAGTTAACATCTTTGACACATTATTATTTTACCACATACTCAAATAGGCAACTTTTATTACTGCAGATGAACAAAGACAAAAAAGCCACAGAGAACACTTATTCCTATTTTTCATGTTTCCTCCTTCCTTGCATCCATGCCCCATGTTGTCTTTCAGTGGGGAAAAAAAAGTTTCAGAACTAGTGCGAGTCAATTCAGTTAATTTGGTTTGCTAAGACCAGCATCCTCAGGTTTTCTTCATTGTGACATTAAGGTGGTTTCTTTACAGACACCTGCCTTTCCCCTACTAATCTGCAGTCTGATTTTAGTAAATTTTACTAAATTAATTAAGGAGTTAACTAACCTGATCCTACAACTTATACCTGTAGAAGAGGTTCTTAGTTCATTGAACCCACACAAATATTAAACAAGTTTTGACTACAAAGAGCTGTGCACAGTTCTATACAGCTAGCTAAATGCTAAAAAAATTACAAATCTTTACCTCAGTAAGAAACAGAGACCTGAATATATTAAAGAGGTCCTCTGCAGAAAAATGTATCATCAGTACTGCTTAAGCTTTGCACAATGCAGTTTCTTTTAAAGCTAAGTGATTCACAAGGCTATATATACACTACTTTAAAAGTTTTCTGAAGATTCTCTCATATGGAAATCATAGTACACTCCATTAATTACCCTCTCTGAGGAAAAGAAGGGTGAAATTTGTTTATAGAATCAGACCACAAGACGGAAAGTCCCAGGCTTCCATTATATAATTTACTCCTGACATAGCACATTAAAATCTGAGAAAGGAAGACCATTTTACTGTAAAGTCAGCAAAATGCCACAGAACTAAAACCCTGCTGCCTGCATACCACTAACCATATCTACAGTGAATAACTACTCTAACAGTCACACTGGTGTTAATGCTATAAGATTTTTACAGTGGTTTGTGCTTTTGCTTCAGTCTCACACAGGCATTTCTGTTGCTCCAGCGGGCATTTTAAGTTTTGACATTTTGGTGAAATATTAAACTTCCTATTTACACCATCATGCCTTTTTAGTCTGTGACTTGGTACACCAAAGGCATGCCTGTTGAATGAATATGCCCTCCTGCTATCCCTTCCCAAATCTATTTGTCAACCAGTGGAGTAAACACACTGGGCAAGTGTTTACAGGAGATAGCTGGTGTCATGAGGCTGCAGCTTCAGGCACAGCCCTGAGCTGTTCATTGCTGCCTGGTCAGGGCTCTCCCACCAGGGGGGCAACTGTCTCAATGGACTGGGGGTCAGCGTGACTCTCAACTGTTATGAGAGAGTAATTTCTAAACACCAGCACTGGCCACACTACTTCAGCCAGCAAAAACAGAAGAGCAAAACAAAGACCTCCCCTTCCCTCATTCCAGATGGGAATGAGGGGTGAGTCTGGTTTGCCCCTAAACTCATGGCAGGGGAAATTCAAATTCCATATTTGTTGTTGATTCAATGAGAATTTAGTCACTTTTTTGGTTACAGCCCTTGGTGTCAAAGTCCTAATGCTCAAAGACAGGATCACAAGAGGTAAAAGACCTGCACTGTCTTCTTAACCCAGTCTAAACCAAAGTTTAGCCCTGTGTCAGAAAGGGAAACGCCATTTGGCTCACTGCATGCAATTAATTTATTTCTACAGTGGCATCTGGTGAGCAGCAGTGGAACGGATTTAATGATTCCTGCCATCTTTATAAACTGCCCAAGAACGTGCTGGGTGCATTGGTCGCCCCTTGCGCTTTTGGACTCACTGCCTTTGCTGTCCTAAAGCTGTATTTCCCCCCTGTCATGGCTGGCTTCACAGCATGGAACAGCTCAAACAAACTGCATTCAGCTGGCTATTTCCTTAATTTACCTTTTCATACAACCACTGATTTTAGTAAAACTATGAATAAATTAGAGAGCTACCACATGGCTGGCCTACCAGGGCAGCACATGTTCTCCTGCTATTTCAAATCCAGTGATTGGTTTCTGTGCTAAGGTTCACACCGAGGCATCAGTATCTGTCAAGTCAGCTCGAAGTTCAAAGATCAAAATGCAACTGTGTGTGGGTCTGTTTTGAGAACAAATGCGGTACAGTAATGGGGACAGTGTATCCTAAGACAACAAAGAGAATATTTGTTTTCAATGTGCTATTTGCTGAAGGAGATTTTATCCAAATCCATTAAACAGCACGGCTAACAGCACTGCTGTGGCTATGAACACCTTTCTGTGATTGTAGTTCATTATGTGTTAGCCCTAAAAGGCCTCAGTAGACTAAACAAGTACAGCTATACTGAGGCATGAAAGGATGAGAGATCAATTTATAAGAAAAACAAAGTCTTCCTGTGCCGCCTCCTTCTCAGAAGCAGGTGATTAGCCACTGCATTAGGCACTTCAGCTGGGAAGCCAGCTAACATCAGCATCGTGGTACACACCCCTCTCTGCACATCCCACAGCTCGTTATCTCAGCAACTGAAATCCATGATTTTACATCAGCAGGTAAGGCTCCCCTTGCTTTTCACTAGTAGACTGGTGGTAAAGCAGTGCTTCTGATTAGAGTGTTATTTGTTCTGTATCCCAGAGAGGCATGATTTGTGTGAGCAAAACCCTCTTTAGCTCAAGCATCTGCCCAATAACCTCCCAAAGTTCATGTTGGCCTTTAGACAGTTTTCTTCTGCTTACTTTTAGTAGGAGGAAAAGTCCGTAAGTTCAAGGTAATACAGGAGCTAGATGTCTCAGAGCTAACCTTCTTGTTCCCGTACAAACGAACACACCTTAAACCTTTATCATGAGTTTGAAGAGTTTCCTGCTTTTTAAAGAGTTCAGTTTCCCAACGTGTTTTTCAACAGACAATCTTTCTT
>NW_010400421.1:27102-42143 GCF_000710305.1 Buceros rhinoceros silvestris
GTTTTCCTTGTTGTCTATCGAAAAAAGTTGATCTTTTCAGCTTCTACGAGATATATATATTTTTTTTTTAATTAAAGAATCATCCTCAGCAAAAAAGAAAAGGGAAGAGTTAGAAAAGAAAGAGATGCCAAATGGTAGTAAGCATCTAACCACAGCACTCTCTGACAACAATAAAGGTATATTTTACTTAAGAGTTCTAGGAGAAAGTTATTTTTGATATATCTTTTTACAGCACGGCCTGCAGTGAAAGCCTTCTGAATTTATCACCCTTAATTTTTTTTTCAGAGCTGTTTCTGCCTGAAATTCTTAAAAACAGCTAAGTAACAAGCTATCAAGGTTGTTCATGTTAACAGCATACATTAAAATTATTGAATGGATACTAAGAAGAGATATGTTTGATTTAGCAGCTTATGTTCAGCATAGAAAAGGCAAGGTCTGTGTTAGGAACCAGAGCGTTGCTTGTGTCCTCTCTCTTCATCTGCTACTTTCAGAATACACTGTGAAAGTGTAAGAACGGAATACCTTATGCTCAGAATAAATTGGTTCTTCCCTTGGTAATAATCAGGCTGGTCAGAAAAATTTGTCCTATTGTCCTTTGATTTCTGGAACTTGCCCAAGAAAATAACCACATATAATGGCTCCAGATGCATTACACAAGACTCAGGGAAGCCTTATCAAAACCAATCAAAGATGTTCACATGAAGCTTAAAACCTCAGTATTAGTCCCATTCATTCAAAATCTTATAACAGAGTTGTCATTGCTTCGTACTGGAAATTGGATTGAGCTTCAGGGCATCTCCCTTACCCAGAGAATGTGGACAGATTCACAATAGCCAAAAGGCTGAAAAATCAGTGTTATTGGTGTATTCCCTGAGCATGACACATAGCGGTGATTGACCTACTTCAGTGCTCTTGTGAATATGAATGAAGCATTCTCAAATCCCTAAAATGCTGCCAGACATATCTGTGACAGGGCACATCCCTTTCATTCTGTTCCAGGAGAGCAACCTTAATGCTCAGGTCTCCTGTACTCAGCACTGACGAGGTCACATCTTGAGTACCGTGTTCAGGTTTGGGCCCCTCGCTTCAATAAGGATGTTGAGATGCTTGAACGTGTTCAGAGGAGGGCAACAAAGCTGGTGAAGGGTCTGGAGAGCAAGTCTGATGAACAGCAGTTGAGGGAAATAGGGTTGTTTAGTCTGGAGAAAAGGAGGCTGAGGGAAGACCTTATTGCCCTCTACAACTACCTGGAAGGAGGTAGTAGAGAGGTGAGGGTTGGTCTCTTCTCCCATGTGACAAGTGACAGGACAAGAGGAAATGGCCTTAAGTTGCACCAGGGGAGATCTAGATTAGATATCTGGAAGAACTTCTCTACAGAGAGGGTTGTGAAGCATTGGAACAGGCTGCCCAGGGAGGTGGTGCAGTCCCCATCCCTGGAGGTGCTTAAGAGACATACGGATATGGCGCTGAGGGGTGTGGTTTAAGCCCCCTGGCAGTGCAGCGTGAACAGTTGGGCTCGGTGATCTTAAAGGTCTCTTCCAACCAGATGATTCTATGATTTGTAAAATAGCCTCCAGGACTTTTTATAGGCAAGTTTTCCACATCCCCATGAGTCAATTTAATCTTGTCTCAACCATCATGTTTTATCAATATTAATAATTTTTATTTAAATAGTGTCTAGAAATAACAGTAATGATTTCTGAGAGGCTACAAGAAATGGAGGAATATTAGACAGGTTGCAGTGTTTACTTCTAAGTAAATATGCTTTAATAAATGAATGTTAATACTCTAAAACACGGCTGTTCTGAAACAATTGCTATGAAAACATTTTCAAATCCACAGCTCTCTTACATCTGTATCTCAGTTGTCCTTTGAAATCCTTCCTTGTGGGAAGCTGTTATGCTGCAGAAACCTTCCTGAAAGCTGCTCCCACACTAGAGCAAAAGCTAAATGCATTGTGTAATACAACAGTGCAATTACATCAGTGAAAAACAAACAGATTCCAGCACTCTCCTGCATATCACAGCCCCGGTGCTCTCTGTTCTGTGTCATGGTCAGTTACTTGTTGCTGGCATTTCTTGATCCCTTCCTGTTTTCAAGCGAAATATGCTTACAAAACCACAAACAACCCCATGTGGGATAACCCCACAGCAAGGATTCACCACAGCTGTAGTAAACGTGTTCAAGTGGGCTGTCTAGCAAACAGTGCCTCAGCTCTGCCTTTGAATGTCCAACTTTATCCATGAAGGAAAGGCATCTTTCTGAAGGAACCACCTTTGCCAGTTTTGTTGGAGATCCTCTGCATGTAGCTTGTGAGACAGCAGGAAAGGGGTCTCGATGTGGCCAAACTTTTCCCATCACAATTTCTGCTCTAAAATACATTAAATCTTTTTCTAATCGATGATTTTTGGTTTGTTGTCTGCTGAAAAGACAAAAAGTAGAAATATGTATTTTTAGTCAAAAAAAGGAACTAATTGGCTGCTTTAATTGAAAATCAAACACCTTTTATAATTGCTTTATGTACACATTAAAGTTCCCTGCTAGCTGTGCCAGTGAAGCCTGTGTTTTATCTGCATCATCTGCTTCTATGGAGATCAGAGGATTTCTGACTCAAACCGCATACCCTCTTTCTCAGTATCTCTCTGTACGTATATTACTATTTCCTCTTTCATATAATCTAACAATCTTCTAAAGATGTTATGATTGTACCTTAAGCATCTACATTATCTGAGAGGAAAAACCCTGTAAAAAGATGGGGGAGGGCAGAAATGGTTTATTTCAAAACAATGTTTCACAAAACTCAGTTAATTTATATCTCTGAAGGTTTCTTCTTTCTCGCCTTCATATGCGGGCACCTCTGACTATTTATCCCTTCTGAAATAAAGCAGTGGGCTTCCATTATTGTAGCTTGTAAACACTTAAGATTCCTTATTTATTCCTGAACACCATTAGGAGGAAAGAAAGACTTATTATGTATAATGCATTACTATGATTTAACATCTGGAGGGCGAACGCTGCCAGTCTCATTCTACATAATCCTAGTGGTAAACGTGTTAGATGTACACCTTTATATTTTCTTTCTTGCAAGTGCCAGCTTATCCTTCTTACAACTGAAGAACTAAGCATCATTTGACCCGAGCATCTGTGAAGAGCTGTTTGGGTAAAAGATCCACAACTCATATAGAGAAAGCAAACCTTCGTTCACTACAGTTGTCCTAGTAATCAATTATTTTCTAATTAGCCATTTTTGTTTACCATAAGGAAAACAACAATTTGGCTCCACCTCCTGGTTTCTAGACTACCACAAGAATTTAAAATCTGGCATTCTGTAGAGGCTGGTCACAAGGTGGCAGTGATCACAAGGTGGCAGTGATCACAAGATGGCAGCAACTAAACTGATTCACAGGGTGACCAGAGATGACTGGAGTTGATCCTAGCAAACGGTTTTAGGAGGAAAAGGAATTTTGCAGTGCACGGCATTAAAATTTTTTTTGCTATACACAGTCCTAGGATCTTTGTCATGTGGAAGCAGGAGTGAGCATGCCAGGTGGAGTATCAAGGCATTGCCTAAGCCTGCAGGGATGCAATTAGAAAGGCCAAAGCTCAGCTGAGATAGAAAGTAGCAAGTGATCTGAAAGACAAGAAGCTAAGCTTCTAGAGAATATTATCGGAAAAAAGTAAAGCAAAGGATAATATGAGCACGCTGTGGGTCTGAGACCCTAGTGACAGCAAGAAGGATGAAATACTCAATGCTTTCTCTGCCACAGCTTTTACTGATAAATTCTGCACATACCCGTCTCGGGTTTTTAAGCCTTGTGAGGCATTACATGAAATAGAGATAGACTCAGCAACCACTTTAACAGATTGAACTTTATGGGTCAGGATGCTGTGGGTGCCAGGAGTGCTCTGGGAGCTGTCCTGTGTCATTACAAGGTCACTCTTTACCATGTTGAAAAGGTTGTGGCACTTAGAAGAACTTCCTGATGTCCGGAATCAGACTAACACTACACATCCCAGGCTAACACAAGGGCAAGAAGGAAGATCTGAGGAACAACAAAGTAGTTAACCTAACCTCAGTTTCCAGGAAAGCAGTGGGAGAAAAATCTCCTGGAAGCTATATCCAAACACAGGGAGGACCAGAAGGTGACTGGGAAAAGCCAGCATGGATTTATCAAGGGCAGCTCATGCCTGACCAACCCCAAAAGGCGTAATTCCCTGTATGCAGTGTTGTGCAGACATAGTTGTACTGCTTTGTGCTGAGGGTTGGAGCAGTTGAAACCATTTCAGGTAAATGGACAGCACTCTAGGGTACAGCATCTATAAAGCAGCAAGCGCCTTAGACTTCTTTGCGTTGTAGTCAACTGATTCTGATTGGTGTCTCTGGCTACTTGTCTGTCAAACCCCATAAAACATCATTTAGAAAATGGTTTAAAATGGAGCTGGTACTTAATTTAGCTTCTTATATTTTATTTCAAAAGGAATTGTAAAGTGATTCTGCATCTTTGGTAAATTTATTCCAGATTTTGTGATGTGATGCATCACAAAAGGCAAAGAAGCAACATCTAAGCACCTCTCATATCCCTTTACATTCAATATGGTTTTCAGTTGCCATCCCCATACATTTTCATATGCATGCAATAGGCTTCATATCCACACCTGGATTAATTGTTCTGCAATGAAGTTGAAGTGGTTAACACCAACCTTGTCATCTGGTGGTGGTCCCCAAACGAAAGAAGGAATTTCACACTTTTAAGCAAAATGAAAGGGAAAGGTTGAGCTGGTTAGTCCTTTCCCTGCAAAGTCTTTCTCTGCAGGTCTTTTCAGCCTGGGTGACTTCAGCTGACTCATAAGCCTTACCTCTAGTTCCTCACTCGTACCCGGTTGTTATACCTCTACCCCTCCAGGCCTTCTGTTGTGATTAAATGCTCTGTGCAGATGCACCAGCTGTAGAGCTGCTGAAACCCTGGAGACACGTGATTGTTTCCCACTAGTCCTTGGAAACTTTTTCTTTATTTAATGGAAGGTGAGTACTTTGGCATGTTCAGATTTTCATTCAAGTGGATACTTTGTAACTCTTCATTTCTTATCAGTCACTTTCTAAATCTGTTATTGAAAATTTGTAGACTTCGGTTAATCTAAAATGCAGTTAGAAAAAAGTTCAGTTCAGACAGATCTTAAACAATTCCCAACTCATGAAAGGAATAAACTCTATTACACAGTATGCAATATAACACCCTTCTGGCTCTCCAAATGATGAAACAAGCCTGTTATTTTTAGTATTTTCATGTGGCTGTGCTCAAAATATTCCTGTAGAAATTAGGGAACGATTTGCAATAATATCAATACTGTAAATGCAATAATACATTATAATCTTCCACTTCTAGATTTTCCTCCCTGCCCAGTATCCCACAGCAAATTACAATCAATACAAAAGCTAAACTTAGCACTGTTATGTCTGCCAAGAGATGGCCAGATGCAGGCCTACCCAGTTTAGGGACTCTCCAATCTAGTGGTACAACTCTGAGTGTATTCATCCTTCATATTCCTGCAGGAGCAGCTCAAAACAGAGCCTTTAGCTGACTCAGCCCAGCTCTTCCTTGATGGCAAGGAGAGTTTTGACACTGATTCCAGAGAGAACATGCTTGAAGTTTAACATATGAGGGGAAGAAGGAAAACCCAAGGTTAGATTTTCTGAGGAACAAAGAATATTCTATTCTCAGCTCAGAACCACAATCTTGTTATATATTAGAAGTCCCAAGCCACAAAACTACACAGAAACCACTTGAAGTCTTTAGGTATGTAACCGCAAATTCCTAAGGAGATTAAAAATAAGTGGAAGGCTCTCTGAAGGAATTCTTGTACCAGGATCCAAAATGGCTGATATTGATAGTGCCTGGATCTCAGAGAGGTTTTTTTTGGTGACTTATAAAAAAACCCACTGCCAGTTGACGACCATAATTAAAAAAAAAAAAAAAAAGAATTTTGCTCTTCCTTCATGTTTATTCCCTACAGGGCCTGTCTGTACACTTAACTAGTGTAAACCAGTATCATCTTTGAAGCCAGTAAGGTCTGTAATGATTTATACTAGATAAGGATTTGGGTTATGATCAGCAGTACCTAAAAGACATTCATTTTAAAAATGCCAAAGATTCAGTGTTTTGAGTGATGGAAGTGGCTTTTTCATTCTTGCACAAGAAAATTTAGAATATGGATAGAGTAACTGAAACCTCCATTACAATACACCTCCCATGAGATTACAGTGTCATCGTCTATCAGAGGTGTCACTGCCACTCCACTGAAGAAATTCAGGATCCACTCACCTTCAGAAACAGCCCTTACCCAGCAGGATGCCTACACTACACAAAATGAAAGTGTATTTAACTAATTGAATCGCTCTACACAAGAAACCAATACAATGATTATAAAAAGGCGTCTTTCGAGCAGAGCTAGAGAAGGTAAGAAACATGACAGCAGCATTCATAGCTGTCTAAAGGCACTGAAGAGCCTTATCAGTGAATTCAGTTAACAAACAACATAGTAAATAATTCCTGAAGATGCAAAGCATGCAGCTCGCTTTCCAAGTCAGACTCATAAAACATGGAACTGCTGAGTAATGTTTCTCCACTGGTTAAAGGACAGCAGCATGGGGCCCTCCAGTCCTCAGGAGCAAAACAAAAATAGATGTGAGTGTGGAAAAGAAAAGGAGTAAAGCAGCTCTCCTGCATGGTAAACTATGCCCCAAATCTACTGGGACTACCAGAGGACTACTAAGCACCTGGGCTTCTACAGAAAGGGCAGAGAGGAAGGTTTTATTCTAACTGTTTACAGTACTAGGATTTTTAAATCTGTGAAAGGAAAAGGAGCTGAGACTTATTTTTCTATATCCTGAATTCACGGATGCATTTTTATTCAATGAGGGAGAAGAATGAGATTAAAATACCTATATTCAGTTAGTAATAATTCAAATTAATTTTTTACAAATAGAAGTAATTTTACAAAGTCCAATGCAATGGCAGCAAACCGCTAGAGTAGGACCATGATTTCTCTGTTGGAAAGTGCTGGTTGCCTCCCAGTCAACAGACTCAGCACCTCGCAATGTTTGGGTCCAGTGTAAACATAAATTGTGAATGAAAATATTGTCTTAGTTCCAAAAAGTTTCCCGCTGCATTGGAGAAGGATGTCTTATAACTGTCAGAAGAAATCCCAGGAGAGCCAGGATGCATTTTTGATAAATTAGTGGTCAGTTTTCAGCATTTCTGTTTTAACTTGAAAAAGGTTTGCTGCCATATGCATTTGTACTTTGGCAATGCTTGCTGACAGAACAGAGGCTGTCTTGGCACATCACTTGTAGGAGCAAAGTAGACTTGGCTGTCATTTCCATAATAAGCATAATTCATATTAAAATGTCTAAAAACATATGGAAAGGGAGGATATAAATATGAGATGAATATGCCTTAAAAGAGCTTGTGGGAACTTCCTAATTTAATAGGTACATGCCAGATGAAGGCATAATATAAATGAATCCTCCTCCCATTGTAATGGCATTTGGTTTGTGTTCAGTTAATGCATGAGTTAACTAAGTACACTACTTCAAAAGTGGAGGGCCCGGTTTACCCATTCACACAAACCTCACACCCATGTACTGCAGTTAACCTCAACAACTCATACCAAAGACAGATCTATAACAAATGAATAGAGGAGGCTTCTGTGCAGATAAGGCATGACTTTTATTTACTCCTCACGTGTACATGCCTTCTTTTTCCCGGAGCTGTTAGTGTTTTCAGGTGATCTGCCCAGTAGCTATCATTAGGAAATCACCAAGCTCAAGTTTATACAACCTGCTTCTGATACCTGGCATACTAAGATTATGTATTTCAATAAAACAGAATAGCTGTTCTTCAAAAAGCACAGGTAGATACATAAAATGTGATCCCCACATCCCAACTTTAAAGTGTTAGAAATGTTACTCAGTTTTTACATGCTGGCTAGAAATAAACCAAGTCGGACATAGAAAATAGTTAAGTACAAGGAACAGTCATAAGGAAAGAATAGAATATCGTATTTCAAAAGTGAGCGAATTAGGAAACTCGGGCCCACTTTCAGAAGTAAATTAAGCTCTTGGACACAAACCACCTACCTGCTGTGCGAGTTAGTTATATCTTTAAGGGTCTTCATGCTAGATTTAACACTGTTTCCGTTCCTAAAGGTACATAAGGGTACTTAGGAAAATTTTTAAAACGTCTTGCTATCAAAAGACCTTGTCATTTTCAACAGTTAAAACCCTTTCAAGATCTGACTCATGTTGTCCAAGTCACTTCAGAAGTTGTAACAAGCTTCCCAATTACATGGGGCTTTCTCTGTAACAGGTGTTTTAACCTTTAGTTTTCAGCTGTAACCTCTAGACTCCCCGTAAAATATGAAGGAATAAATTTTACAGTGGTCTTCTCAGTGCCAACAAGCTGTCCAAGTCATAGTTTATGTTAAGGAGAAAGAAAAGTTAAGGTCTAACTGCAAGAATACTTTGGTGTCTAATGATGGAAGGTGATGATCTCTGTTTGATCTCTGGATCATCTCCAGGCCCTTTCTTTGAATTAAGTACCTAATTCCTCTGCGCAGATTTAGAACACCATTTCACAACTCCACAACCAGTGCAAAGAGGCAACCTCACACTTTCCTCATTTTCTTTCTCTCACTCAATTAGCACATTGCAAGTGAATGAAAGTGTAACTACAACAGTTACAAACAGAAATGAAGAATGACAGGATAATCTCACCAGGCAGAGATGAATAACATGAAAAATTTTCTCAAGGCAGCCTCACATCAGAAAAAGCAATTCTGTCAAACTCAAGTTTTCGGTCTAAACTGGGACTAAAATACTGTCCAAATTTTTGATGTTTCTACGCGTTGGAAACTGTGAGGTTTGACCAAGCCTATTAAGACCTTGTTTTTAAGGTCTGTCCTCTACAAGAACCATTATATCTTGCAAAAGCATTGTGTAGAAATTGTGTAAGAACCACTCATTGATTAAAAAAAGCCACATGCTTCCTGCAACACCTTAATGGTATTTGAAGATTTCCATGCAAGCTCTAAAACAGCCTAGTCCTCATTAATACGTAAAAACTTTTGATCTCAGAGATACATTATTTTAGGCCAGAAAAAAAAAAAAGAGTTTTATCAAATAAGAAAAAAAGGTAAATTGTTACTGTAATAAAGACACACAGAACTCTAAAAAAACCATCTGGGTTCTGTAAATCTTCATTAAAAAAAGAAGAAATGAACCGGAGGAAAAAAAGTTTTGAGGATAATACTTCGCAGTGTTAGACCGAATTAGCTTCCACTTAGCACAAATATAATGTGTAAGTTTTATACTTGATTTTACTACATTCAGCAAAGGGACTACTTATCATAATCTTGACACAGAGTAGCAGGAAGAAATAATAAAAACTATCTAAAAACTGCTGCGAGTGGATATTCATTTCATAAATGCCACAGATATGAAAACCAGAAGTGGCTGGAGAACTTTCACACAGCCCCGAATCAAAACACACTGCAATGAGAACTGATGCTCTGTTTACAGTTCTGCTTTTGTTCATCTACATGTAAAGCGATGTGAACCACAGTCCTTCATGTACATACTCCTCACTGAGTGGAGAAAGAGTATTAATATGAGCTAATGATACTACCTGTAGAAAGGTGGAAATTCACTGCTATCAAAATTCCAGCTTCACAAAAGATGTAACTCTTCATGCCTGAGTGTCAAATTACAGTATATTTCCAGTTTTAGTAAATCAAAAATCTTACTCTTCTTTGATGAATGCAAAATAAATCAATATGACAGGAAATGTAATTCCAACAGACCTGACTGAATAGTACAATGACACGTGTGAGGAAAAGCAGTCTTCATAGTCAATGTATCTAATGAATCATTATCCCAGCTACAAGATATTGTTAGGCTCTGTCTAACAGCTTGGTCTTAGAACTACTTTAAAGCCTACAAAAGCCAGTTATCCAGAACAACTCACCCAGTTCCTCGCGACCAGCAAGGCACTAACCTCCAGATGCAAGGTCAGCTCTGCTTCAACTCGCCATACGTCAAATCCATACAAGTTTGCAGACAGATCTCCTGTGATACCTGCCAGCACCTCTGCCAAAATTCCCAGCTCCCAACACCAGGCCATTCTGCTCTTTTCCTCCTCTCTTTTTTAGTGCAGGAAGGAGGGACAAGCCCAGAAGGACAGATGGTTCTTTTTACACCTCTGCATTGCAAATTAATTGTTTTGGTTCTGGCATACGTTGTTATATAGAACAAGAGGGCAGCCTGAGGTCAATCTCCAATTTGAGATCAACTGCCCTCCTGAGGTCTGTCTCAAAAGTGACTTTAAAACATTCCTACGGGCTTACTTACTCTTTGTACAAGCAAAATTCTTCTTTGTTGCCAGTGGTGGTATCTCTACCTCCCAGCTATCCATTTTCTGGAAAAAAATCAGATCTCTGATTTTTTTTTTGGAGGGAGTATTATTTTTCACTGTCATGACCAACACTAATGCTGAGAAAATAAGTTAGATTAGACACAAGTCAATTACAGAAGAGTAAGTTTTAATATTGCCAGTCACAGCAGCCTTCTGGGGTTTTTCCTTAGTAAATTAAAAGGCTTTCCTTTTCATCTAGAACCGTCTTATCACTCATTTCACTATCAGAAAAACACTCTGAAGATAATAACGAGAGATTCTTTTAAAGAAATATCTAAGTTTAATTTCACCTCAATTTTAGGGTAGAGGATTGTTCTATTTTGTTTGCTACTTGGGTTCATGTTTTTTGTTGCATACACTGGTGATAACAGAAAATCTTATACGAGGTGAGTTGCCCGAGAATTGTGATTTCACCTGCTATGCTCTTCTAAAACTGTCTCAAAATAAAGACTGTCTTTGTTACAGCTGTACACAGCCTGTGTTTCTGTGATGTTTGCTTGGAAACTGGCACTCCACTCCTGCCCTGCCTCCTAACTCCTTACTCCCAGACTGCACACTTTCTTCAGGATTAGGCAGCGTTACTCGTTTTGATTATGTCACCCATTTGTTCAGCAAGTAATTTACTACCTTCCTTTAACAATCAGGATACCATTTCAGGTTTAGCTTCTAACATTTAAGGCACTTAAGGTGCCAGATCCAATTTACTTACAGCTACTGATTGATGTCTACTTTCTCTCTTAACTTGAAACTCCGCTCTGAATTACTCCTTGTCTGTTCCCACAAAGACCTGTGCAGTGTGAGCGTGAGCATTTCTCAAACACAGTCATATCCCTAAACTGATCACTAGCTTTCATTGTATTTTTTTCAAATGGAAAAATTGACGTGTTCTCGTCAGCCTCATCATCTCTAAGTGTGTGGGTTTCATTTCTTAGTTTCAGTTCATTTTCAGAATATAACAAGGCATAGATTTTACAAGCCTGTTTTGCAGCAGTCCCAAGACGCTGTAATCAGATGTTCTTCTAGCCTATAATCAGACTAAAGGATATGACCTAATTCATCTTCTTTGCATTATGCATTATGTTACCTGACCACATGCCTGAGACTGTTGCCTTCTTCGCAGCAAGATAAGGCATCAGAGCAGTCACACAGCCCCGGAGCAGGGCCCTGCCAGCCTGGTGCTCTGCCTCCAGCAGTGCCGTAGATGGAGACACCTCGGGCAGGGTGTCACACAGGCTGAGCACAGCTAGCCTCTCCCCCAGTAGTCTCTCATCTCTGACACTTTTCAGCCAGGGGGATCCTGCACCTGCTGTAGTTTCTCTGTTTTGTCACCCACAACACATCCCTCTTCCAAGTACCCCCCCAGTCTCCTCTTGGAAGCTTTTTAGGCACTGTCCACCTTTAGCCCGTATCCAGGGCTAAACTGTGGTTGATCTGTCATCCAATCATCCCTCCCAGCCAAAAAGGGGAATCAGGAGTAGGAGAGGAGACCCATGGGTTGAAATGAAAACAGATTTAATGAAACATATAATGCTAAAATAATACAAAATGCCAATATAAAGTATACAAAGTTTAACTCAGCCCAGCAAATGTCCAGCGGTCACATTAAACAGGAACACAGCTCTCAGGATCCAGAGCAGGAAGAGGAGCAGGGCCAGGAGAAGCCTGAGCAAAAGCCGAAGCTCAAGCAAGAGGCATCCCTTACTTCAGCAAACTTCCTCCTTGATGATGAACGTGACACTTATGGTATGGGATACACCGTTAACCAGCTCAAGCCAGGTGCCCTGGCTGACTCTAAACTGCTAATGGCCTGCAGACCATGGTAGGCCTATGATTCTGTCCCAGCAAAACCAGGACGGGCACAGCACCCTTCAGTGAGGAGCTTTGCGGGTCTATTACCTACGAGAGGAAACGTGTCATGGCCCCTTGAGTCCAGTACTGGAAGAGGAAGTGAACTGTCAATTCCCAGTTGCACCTTTCCTACAACATTCATGACATCAAAGATGTATCTTCCCCACACTCAGGTCCTCTCTTTTCCAGTCAGAAGAAACCTACTCTGTTTCACCATTCCTGGGACTGACGCTGCCATGTGCCTCTCATCACTCTTGTTTGCAATTCTTCAGAACTTTCTCTGTCTTTCCATACACTTCAGGAGCAAGGGGACAAGAGCGATACGCAGTATTCAGCATGCAGTTGGACCATAGCTGCAGAGCTCTAACGCTGTTTTCCTGTTTTGCTTTCCATTCCTTTCCTAATTTTCTGCTAAAATCCAATTTGGTTTTCTGATAGTTGCTAAGTGCTGAGCTGATGTTTTTCTGGAGCTCTCTGTGATAAGACTCAAGGCCTCAGGAATACAGGCAGGCCAGAGGAAGTTATTCAGCATGTATATTCATCACATACACTCAGTACATGTGTTCATTCAGTACATACAGGCTGAATCAATGGGCCAAAGCCAATGGTATGAGGTTCAATAAGGCCAAATGCCGGGTCCTGCACTTGGGCCACAACAGTTGCCATCAACGTTACAGGCTTGGGGAAGAGTGGCTGGAAAGCTCCAACTGGAAGAGGACCTGGGAGTGTTGGTCAAAAGTCATCTGACTATGAGCCAGATGTGTGCCCAGGTGGACAAGAAGGCCAACAGCAACCTAGCTTGTATCAGAAATAGTGTGGCCAGCAGGAGCAGGGGAAGTGATTGTCCCCCTGTACTTGGCACTGGTGAGGCCACATCTTGAATATTTTGGGGCCCTCAGTACAAGAAGGACATAAAAGTGCTGCAGCATGTCCAGAGAAGCACAACAAAGCTGGTGAAGGGTCTAAAGAACAAGTTGAGGGAACTTGAGTTCTCCCCCAGACTTTTCTCCTAGTCTGGAGAAAAGGAGTCTCAGGGGATACCTCATTACTCTCTACAACTACCTGAAAGGAGATTGTGGACAGGTGGGGCTTGGTCTCTTCTCCCATGTGACAAGTGACAGGACAAGCAGAAATGGCCTTATGTTGCACCAAGAGAGACCTAGATTAGATACCAGGAAGAACTTCTCTACAGAGAGGGTTGTGAAGCATTGGAATAGGCTGCCCAGAGAGGTGGTGCAGACCCCATCCCTGGAAGTGTTTAGAAGATGTATAGATGTGGTGCTGAGGGACATGGTTTAGGGACCCTGGCAGTGCAGGGTGAGCAGTTGGACTCGATGATCTTAAAGGTCTCTTTCAATCAAATAGATTCTGTGGTTCCATGATTCTGTAAATTTAGGACTATAACTTCCCATTCTGCAATTTTTTATAGCCAGCCTAGGGCCTGACTCCCTCAGCTCAGCCATTTTTTTCGTTTTGCTGTTTGCTGTGCTTTCCCTGTCACTTAAAGACCTGTTGTATAACACAGGTCCTAGAAGAGCCCTGGAGCCCGTCTTTCATTTTGAAAACCAAACATTTAGTCCTGTTTTCTCATTATGTTTCTGAGACTATTATTTATCCAAGATAGGACCGTCTCTCTTATGCAATGGCAGCGTCATTTACTTACAATCCTGTGATGAGGCACTTTGTCTAAAGTCTTATGGAGGCAGATTAATCAATGAAGATTGTAGCAACAGGGTCATCCTTAATGACTTGCTCATTGTGCCCTCAAGAGACTTCCATTTTGTTTTGTTTTGTAGTCTATGTAGAAACTATGTTTTGTCTTTCCAGTAAGTCAGATTTACTCAGATTTCCACCATTCTATCTTTTATCATGACTTCTATTAATTTACCAAGTGTAGACACCAGGCTCGCAGGTTTGGAGATCTTCCCTAGAAACCCCTTTTAAAAATTTCTGGTGCATTCACCACTCTCTCCTCCTCAGGAATGAGTGAAACCTTAAGAGAGAGGTTACACATCACAATAAGTAATTCATCTATTTCATCCTTTAATTCTCTTAAGACTCTTGGGTGGATATCATAGAGTTCCAGTGATTTCTGAGTGTTTATTCTATCTCTTTATTCAATTACTGCTTCCATTCTTCTTCTGTTTCAGACAATCTCTTGCTGAGTCTCTTTGAGCTCAAAGGCTTTGGGTCTCCCTCAGTCTTCCTACAGTGAGCATCAGAGCAAAACACTTATTTACCATCTCCGTTACAGCCTTGCCCTTGCTGAACTCTCCTTAAATAACCCTGTCACCAGCTGACCTGCGGAGATGTCAGTGTTTCCTTCTGCTCTGCCAGCAGGCTTTAGATCTGCCTTGCTGTATAGTGAAGCATGTTTCCTATAGGACCTATGCCTCTTTGCTATAAAAAGTGGCTGCTTGGGCAGGGATTTCAGGAAGAGAAAGATGGTCTCAAGTTGAGTCAATGGAACAGAGGTCTGGAGAGCTGGATTTATGTTAGTGCCATATGCACTAGGTAAACAATTTATTTAAGTCTTCTGTTTGCACTATTTGTTCACTCCTGATTTTCTGAGTGACTGGTTCGATACCTCTGGTACACAGGTAGTACAGTGCAATTTTGAATACATAAAGTAACACACCAAAAATTCAGACCTCATCACCTCAAATCTGACATATTAGAGGGCTGGGGGTTTTTATTTTCAATTCTCTGTGTCTCGGATCAGCA
>NW_010400421.1:42210-43060 GCF_000710305.1 Buceros rhinoceros silvestris
TCAGCATCTGCAAAATGGAATAATACTACTCCTCACCTCAGAGGGGTTTTGTGCATATAAATTCATTAAAGTTTGTAAAATGTTCAGGTACTATAGCAACAAGCACTGTAGAAAAACCTGGAAGGGACATAGTAATTATCTTCATAGCAGGGCTTGGATACTGTGCAGTAAATAAGGCATGGGGGACATATTGAGCAATGGGAAGATAACTAAAATTGAATATTTGCTTTTGAGCTAAGCTCCTTCTGTCCTGTGCATAGACTGAAGCACAAATAGTTTAGAACAAAATTCAAATGTGACCATGTAATTAGACAATGTCATAATGCTCACACCCATTGGGGCTCGTTTAAGGCCATACAAGGCAATTCTTAAAGTTTGGCAAAGATACCAGCAATTAAAAATAGGTTTTTACATTAGATAAAAGGTCAGGAAACTGTAATGAAAGGCAGCCCAATTCTCTTCTGCTACTCCACTGAATTGCAATTTGAGGGGGTAATAAATATTGCATACAATTTTCAAAAGTACTTTAGAGATTTGAGAGCCTAAACTCTGTGAGTGTCATCACAACCTAAGCTCCTATTACTCCAGCTAGAGGAAACTCTGTTAATTCCAAAAGTGGAAGCATTAGGATGATATGTCTGTATGGCACTCCATGTAAAGAGAGGAAACACTAAATTGGTCTTAGCCAATGTATCTGGGCTAGTACTGTTGCATACTAGGCCATCTGAACATTCACTGGTAAGATATTGAGACAAATCCTACAAGTGATTGAGTTTGACAGAATTTGGTGCTTATTTATGGCCAGCTATTGCTACCTTCAGTCAAACTGATTAGCATCCTACTCCAAAAG
>NW_010400421.1:43193-47600 GCF_000710305.1 Buceros rhinoceros silvestris
GTGGGCTGCTAACAGTAAATAGACTCAATGTAAGGGGTTCAGAATCTCTCCATTACAGGGAGAGGGAGAGAGAAACCATGTGAACATACGAAGGAATTACAGGGAACTATATTCTTTAATTTTTCTTATTTAATTGAGCCAAGCAAAATCTTTTTCTAAGACTGAATAACTGTGGGAACCTTGATTTCCATACAGAGAAGTAAAATTTCTTCATTTTAAAGTCATACATTAAATGTCTATTTATAGGTATGATGCTGTGTTTGACAGTGAAACTTCCATCAATTACCACCAGGCCTAACTTTCACCCATAATAAACAGTTTAATCTACCTTGAAACGATGACAGACGCAGCCGACCCTGCCAGGATTTCATTCTGATGTCCAAGAAAGGCAGGTATTATAAGGCTGTAGCATCCAGCAACTTTTGCCAGCAATCTGAGCAACAGTCACCATTTTTATATTTAAGAAAACTGGCAACAAAAATAGTTTTCTATTTGTCATAATTACCCCTGTGATTTACTTATTTTTGTTACCGTGTTGTAAAGTATTTTATGTTTAAGACTTTAAAAACCTACAGCAAATACAAAATAACTGATCATCATAATAACCGTTGTTACAGTGATGGAATACACACTTTTTTTTTGCTGTAGGGCTGCATTTGTCCTTCTAGTATGCACATATAGTTGGGTTTTTTTATGGAGGAATCCGATTTGGGCATTCATTATTGACACACACAATCAGATTTTAAGTGCAGTTAAGTACACCATCTGGCTTTTCTTTCAGTCTATGCCTGTGTAGCCATACACAGTTATCTGCTATTCCAGGAGTGTCTGACGTCTATTATAGCTGCACCAGTTGCACTACAATCAGCTGAGTAGGCATTTCCCTTGCGAACCCTGATTTTCAATGTTTAACAACTAATTCGAAATTGCATCAAGCTCAAACATGGCATGCACATTTGCAGACCAGATGTGTTTTTGTTTATCCTTTTATTTTTAAATGCCAAAAATGGCAGGGTTTAAAGAGTCCATCCAGATAATGTATAACATTTATGATCAGCAAAGCAGATCTTCTCTTAGTTTGGGGATGTGGTCACAGTATGTTTGAAAGTGGGTCATAGCCTTTCAGTCATCATTTGTATCTTTCTCCCCTTAGCTAACTACTACTAGTACACAGCATGTAGTGCAAGCCACATTTAATGATGGGGCTTAAGCACGTCTATGACAAACCACTGGCATTTGGCACAGAGGGAAATTGTGCTGATTTACCCTGCAGCTAGGCAGGCTGGATTCTATTAATCCCAGTGTAGAAGTAAAAATAGTCTTTATATTTCTCTCTAAATCTGAGGAACCTAAGGAGTGAGATAGAGGAGCCCTCCAGAGACAAATTCCAAGAGAGTTCAAATTCATAAGAGGACATAAAAAGGAAAGAAGGAGAAGAGGAGGGAATGAATTAAAAACATTTTCATTTAAGTTCTTCATTTAAACGCATTTTTTCAGTTTTTCTGACCATCTGAGATTTATGTTGGGAAGATCCAGTTAAGTGACATCTTATCTCAAAGTTAGGGGCTCTAAATCCACCAGAGGTCTATTGAAGGACCCAGAATTATCAGGCATATGCTTCCCCTGCAAGTTCTCCAGGCATTTACTTTTCCAGATAGGTTTCTAAGTGCCTCTCCTGTGGCAATGAATGCTTATCTCCCACCAAACACTCCAGCTCCACTACAATCCAAAGCACCAGCTACATCCCACCTCTCCTTAGGACGTCCTGTTTGCAAAACAATCTGCTGTTTAGGTCATTCACCCAGGTTCCTGTGCACGGCTCCCGTGGGGGACTCGGTCCATGGCACCTCCACTAAGCGCACTATGGCTCTTTCAGCCAAACCCTGAAGTTCTCAAAGAGTTACAAGAGACTTCTTCACACATTTCCCACTAATAAGAGAAATGCATGTTTGAACCATTTCATGCTGTGGAAGGTATTGAGCCTGGATGTCTCATTTCCTCAGCAAGTGTTCTAATCTCTATTAGGAATTGAGGAAACAACCTCTCTCTGCCTGAACGTTAAAAGAGAGAGCTGGGATCAATTCTTTGAAGCAATCATTACAGATGGCTGCTGTCAGGAGAGGATTCCAGGTTTGTGATCCCCAGTGGAAGAAGACACTTGTCCATGGAGTGAAGCAGTGGGTATCAGAGGAGGGAAGGAGTCACAATCCCAGGTGTCACCTCCTACCCACTGCAGCTTGACAAGTTCTATTCAGGTTCTACTCCAAAGTCAGGTACTTCGGAAGTGGACTGCTAGAATATATAGGTATTTATATTATTGAACATAAAAAGTGAAACTTTACTTATTCAAGCAACAGAGGTTTGGTTGGTTGTTTTTTTTTTTTTCTGTAACAAAGGGTTCTGTGTTACCTCACTGCACATTACATGTTTGGTGGTTTAATGTAGTAGAAACAAATGTAATATGGTTCCAATATTAAGCCAATGCTAATTTTTGCATATTGAAAATCCTGACGTTAAATATAACATACATATCTGCCGTGCTGTATTTCTCTTTTGAAGCTCCTTGGCCCTCGGGAGCTCTTCTAAGCAACTCCCCTTTGCCCTTTTTTCAATTTTCTGATATTTTCACTTTTGTTTTTTGGCATTCCCTGGCTCCAGCGTGTCCTGCTCCATCTTCAGCCAACGGCTGCAGGCCCAGATGGTGACCCAGTTCCCATGAAGCAGGTCCAATGCTGGATGATTTGTGGTGTGATTTGTGGGTGACCAGGGCTTACACTAGTAAGCAATACTGTACGTCTCAGATCTGAGGCAGTACACTAATGTAAGGTGAAAAATGTTCTAAGAACAATTTTCTTGAAAATATATCTTCAGCATGGGAAAACATAGGAATGTGATTAATCTTAAACACATCAGTCCTAATGAAGTCTGTAGGGTACTCATTGACATGAAATTACTACATAAACAAGTCTTCATAGGATAAGAGTATGTATACGAAGAAAATTACTTCCTCATTTCATTCCACAGTCATGCAGGACCTGGACTTGCTCCTGTGATGGCTTCTTCTCACATCAGCTATTCAGCCAACCTCTTACTCTCCAGCTGGCCTGCCTAGATCACTCTATAAACTCTTGTGCTCTTCCTCCATGCATGCCCAAGGTGCCAAGAGGGTCCTTTGTAATTTCCACGTTGGTCAGATATTTCTACCATAAAATGTGTTCTAAGGTCCTTGACACTGACCTGAAAACAGATGATGAAAAAGCAGCAACCTAATTTACTCATGGTAACTGAGATCAGAAATAAGAAAGGGGCGGGAGAGTTAGACTCCAGCAAGTCAGTCTCTATTCTCTGTTTTCTTTTATTTTTATTATTTGATTTATGGATTAATATTTTTCAATATAATCAATATAAATTCAATATAATCAGCATTGGCTCCTCAAGGACACAGCCATTATGTGAGGCTTAAACAACTATAAATCCTTTATTTTTCTTTTAGTGTAATTTTTACCTTATTTATTGAAAAAGAACGTCACATTATGTTTCATAGAACATAGTCAATATGCAATATATTTCATGTCAATATGTTGTTGTAGAAGATGCAATGTGTATTAACATAAATGTTATGTATTGACACGGTGGCTAGAGCCAGTGCAATTCAGGCATGAGTCCTGCATGTGAGAATGGGAGCTACCAGTAGCCTCCTTGGTAAATTCACCTTCATAGTGTATGTCTGACTCCTCTAGTCAACAAATGCTATCATTACAATGTGATGACAACTCTATTGTTCATTTATTCAGCAATTCTCTGGGTGCCCAGAGATGTATAGGTCCAGAGATCTATAGCCCGTATTTTAGGAGTAAGGATCTATTTTGCACGGAAGAGATGCGCAAGCGTGATGAATTGGAGCAGACACTAGAGAAAGCTTTGGAAAACCCGAATTAAGATCCCGGGACAAATGTCCCTGATGACTTGACAAATCAATGAATCACCTTTCTGCCACCCTGGCCCAAGGAAAGTGTGAAACTCATCTTTGGGTGTTCCACCAGAGAAAGAGAAGGTCTCTTCTAGATCCTGTTTTCTTCAGCCTTCTCCCACCGAGACCCATAGTCTTCTTTGTACACCTCTTCGGAGGCTAGAATGTATTTCAAAGACAGAAGGGCTGCAGGTCATCAAGGGGTAGCAAGCACCCCAGCACAAACTCGCTCTTGAGGTGCTTTCTGGTGCCTGCACAATAATTAATTTAGGTAAGGAAATGCCAGGAGTTTCTACTGCAGAAAAAAGAGAAAAGATGGTTCAGAGACAAATGTGGACACCTGAAAGCAGCATTTCTCATAAACTCCATGAGATTGTTGACCTTTCACTGGCATGAGACTTCACTGCTGTATAATATAATGTGTGGAGCTTAGGGAA
>NW_010400421.1:47722-52752 GCF_000710305.1 Buceros rhinoceros silvestris
AAGACTGGGAGGTGTATAGAAACAAAGTCTCCTCATGGTATTATTCAGCACTGAGTATACAAAACACAGGAGACACGGAAAATGAGGAGTGTGGAAATCAGGAAAAATGAAGAGAGAGCAAACAGAAATAGCTGAGACAGACAGAAGAACTGCAAAATGCCTGGTATCATAAAAGATGGATGGAGAAAAAGCCTATGCTGTTGCCTGGCTTAAATCTTCCCCCCACACCATGGTGGTTGTTATAAATTCCATCCTTGGTGCCTAACTGCATCATTTAGTGTACAAGGAACATTGATGTCTGTTACCATGAATTCTGTTCCTTCAGCTTGTGCTTGAATTCTGTCTGTTGCACAGCTAAGCCTTGCACTTTGTCAAGCAGCCAGAGACTCTCCTAATACGGAGAAAAAAATGTGGTACAAAACCCAGAAGCATCAAGAAATTATCGGCATTGTTAGAAATGTAGGACATTTCCTGAAATGAAAAATAAAATCTATAATTATATCCATATCATATAAACAAATAGCTTCTGTCATTTTTTACTGACTTTGCAGAGACAATTCAATTCTGAGATAGATAAATATATATATAAAAAGATTTTCATTGGCAAATTAATACATTTTGAAGTTGTTGCTTAGTCTATTTAGAAACAATTTTTAACATTTATTTTGGAAAAGCAGTATAAGAATTAAACAATAGTGTGAAATCTATGACTGAAAAGGGTACATGCAGGCTTTTAGTCACAACGCAGTAAGTGAGTCAAGATACATCCCAGTTCCTTCTCCAACTATAAACCACTCCTTCAGCTAATTTTCAAAAGTCTTTTTAATATACAAAATTGTATCATAAATGTTCACATTTCTGAGCTGTATCAACATCTTCTCTTTGAAAATTGCATTACTTATTCATGTCTATCTTTTTACAATAAATAAGAAAAAAGTATATGGACATAACAATATACTTTAGAGAATGGAATTATTTGTTCCTGATACGGAAACACTGTTTTCTTTTGAATTATTTTGAGCAAAAAGGCAGCAACAAGATACTTAGCATAGTAAAAAATCTCCTACTCATGTGTCTTTTCTTTGAAAACCCTTTATTTTTCAATTCTGCAAGCAGTTTAAAGCTCTTTTAGACACGTAGGTTAATGATTTAGGCAAATAATATCTTACTATGATGTACTGACCTACAAATTGCTATTATCAGCTTCAGCAAAGTCCCACTTTCTGACCAACGCTTCTTAAGATTAGACTGCAAAATGGATACTGTTTAAATATGTGAAAAGCAGAAATGATCTCAAGGAAAATACAGTCCTTGCTGTGGCAAAGACTGAAATGTTTATATACTCCTGAAATTAATATGAATCATTTGGGCACACTCAGTTGTACCTCCTCTGCTTCATAACTACTGGAACAATACAAAAGACTAGAACTGAAGAAGAGTCAAGCTGATAATGAGAAAAAAAAAACTTTCTAGAGGTAACAAACAGAGCTAAATGAGCTGTTAATGCTTCACACTATGCTGTGTAAAAAGTCTGCTACAACACTTCTCATTTTGAGGAGTGAGAGCAATTGCTGGGTCTTACTCTAGGTTGTATTACAGTCTCCAGATCTTAGCACTGTTCCTCTGAAAAGAGTACTAGGTGTGAAAGTGAATAAATGGACTAAAAATGATGAACCCAAGTTCCAGTGTCTTTTAAAATAAGTAGAGCTTTCAGTAACTCACTATGGTTACAAACGTGTGTAAAAAATGAATAGAAACAAAATGTAGATGTTCCAGGTTCTACAGCCATGTATAACAAGCTTCCAAACCTGATTTACTTGAACTTGGACCTCATAAGTAATTCCCTCCAAAAAGGTTGGTTTAATTTTGAATTTAATTTCATTCAGGTGAGAACATGTAGATTTTCTGTGAACATTAACTTGGATTTCATCATGATTGTCTCACTCGTGCACGTGTTTTCAGCTGAGCTCACAAGGTCATGGTAGTAGATAAGCTTAGCACTGAGATCAACAACAGAAAATTCGTATCAAGTATTACAGGATGGCCAAAGGAAGCAGCTGTCTGATTTGTTAGCATAACACTTTGTATTAGAAACATGATTCAAAGGGTTCTCTGTGTCCAGTCCAGCCCAGTTAGAAAAAGCTCATTTATCAAATGAATTGTTTTTCCACACTACACACGAGAACTGAGGCAGAGGTAATGAAATATTCACAGAAATGCACACAACTCGTGAAAAGGCCGTTATTTTAAATCCTGCAGTCCTGTTTTGAAAAGGAGCAAGAAATGTAAACAATGCTATTGTATGAATCCTGTGCAAATTAGCTCTGTGGGAATCCAAAATAGAACAGATTTATGCTAACAACGGGCTGAGGGAGATTACTTGCAAATAACAAAGGCAGCCTGGCCAGCAGTTTAGGCCTTCTCTTGTTAAGAAAATTTACCCATCTGTAACTAAATCAATTAGTTATACCAGTGCAAACCCCTGATAGAGACATGCTGCACCAGCATGAATTGGGGCTTAAAGCCATTTAGGTTAATTCAATAAATCCTTGTCAGCATTGCTTTGAAGGAAAGGATACCATAGAAGTGAAAGTTTATTTGGGGTAAAGAGACTGACTGACATGTGGGGTAGCTATCAAGCTGTCATTCTTCTGGCTACAAGCATGTGTAGCTGAGAGAATATCTGTGGCAGGACTGATTTGGATCTTATCTCAAGACTGTGTAATGAACAATGACGGTCCTTCCCTTGCAGCCCTTTCTATTCAATAACGGATCTTAAACTAATTTTCAAATGCTTTAATCTTGAGATGTAACAAGACAATTATACATGCTGACCCTTAAAACGCCAGAATAACTCCAGATTGTCATCTTCTTCTCCATCTCTCTCTTCCCAGCCCTCATGTTTTCCATGTGACAGCATCGCTAAGTCTACCACTGAGCACTGGCGTCTGAGGGAAGGCATAATCCAATCCCCAGAACTGCTGCCTGAGGTGGGTTCTGTGCTAATAGCTTGGTTATTCAGACATGTACTCTGGAGGGGTTGTCAGCGATGCTATGAGACGAAAGAGCAGCCACAAAAGAGGCACGCTAGCATCTCCCCCTCATTAGTGCTGATGCTGGTCACTAGCTGGGGCTGGGAGGTACGCAGTGGGGTGTCAGTAAGTTCTTTTGTGCTGCCTTGATAGTTGTAGAAGGGAGTTTGTTTAAATCAACTGCTTTTCTAGATTTTCTAAATGCCTGAAGTTCCAGGAAAAAAAAATTTAAAATTAATAGAATACAGAAGATTATTGTGTCATTATTTACCGATGTCACATAGAATCAGCCGCCTATTAAACGTTTCAAATGGTTCTCACAGAATCAGGTCTTGTTGCCTGGACCTCATAAAGAAACATCTCCAGAAAAATAAGTGTGTTTTGAAAGGAAAAACCAGTTCTGAACTCTTAAAAGCACAAAACTTCTTGTGAGGTACTTGTTACACATCATATTGCCTATATCAAATGCTTTCTACTTCCCAGGAACACAGGATGGGAAGCTTCATGGGACACAGTTCATAGCCCCTGCTGCCACAGGCTCCATATAAATATTTTTTCATAACAACTCAACCTCCAGTCCACCAATAACAGATTTTTGTTCCACCAGGCAGATGGTTCTGGATGAAAGCTCCTCCGTTTACTGATCTGGTGGCTAGGAACCCAGTTCAGATTCATAGGGCGAGATACACCTGCGCTCAATAAATTGTACTTTGGATATACTTGTTGTCCCAGTAACATTTTCCAACAGTTTAAATAGTTTTTTCTACCCCTTTTATCTACCCTTTCTTTGCTGACACTTATGGCAATTGAGACTTTCTGCTAAGGAAAACTAGCCAGGAAAATTTTGTGTTTTCTATTAAGACAAGAGCTCTGTGCCCCAAAATATGCCTTGTAGACTGACCATGCACCTCTTCCACTTTGCATTAATCTTTCTTGTGCATGTTTGACCAGGGCTGCCCACAACACTCTCCATGATACGGCCTCCATGTATACATTTATCCACTGGACATCTTGCTATTGCTCCACCTGAAACAGCTTCCAACTTGTTTTTTTCCTATCGTCTACTTTACTGAGTTATCTTGTGGCATTGGCACCAGCAAGAAGACGGTGATCTGTGGCGCAGGGACAGGAATGCGTGCCTTGTGAGATGTGGGAAGAAAGGCACAGAAAGTGGCTTTACTGCCAAATAAAATACAGAAGGCATTTCATTTTCCTACTCACCTATATCTAGACAATAGCCTCAAGTCTTTTCCTTCTCTTTGGGTGTTTGCAAAACACAGGCTCCCAGTTCTAGGCAGAAATTCTTGTTGGGCTGTGACTGCATGACCTTGAACTTTGTACTATTAAATTTCATCTGTTTCCTTTTACTTCTATCCTCAGTGATCCAGCTGCTCCTGCATGATATTTTGATCCTCCTCTACAAAGGCAATGCCACCCAGCTTTGTGTCACTAGCATAATTTATCAGTTCACTCCCACTTTTGATCCTCAGGTTAGAGGTAAAAATACTAAACAATACAGAGCCTTATTTCAGCCACTGTAAAACTCCAGCAGTAGCCTTCCTCCTGTGTGCTACTGTCTCTTCAACACTTACCACCATCATGTTCACTTTAGTCAACTTTTTACCCTCTTATGCAGCTCGCCTCCCTCCTCTAGTTTGATTACTGTCAGTGAGAATGCAGAAAAAATGAGTTGGATAGCTACCAGATGTTAGATTGATCTTAATAATATACAATTTTTGGAACAACTTTTAACATAAAATTTAGAAAAGATGAGGAAATAAATATGAAGATTTATATCTTTGTAAAGAGATTAAATGCAGCTTCAGCCAAGGGAGACTGTACCAGATACATTTGACACTACTCTTCAGTGGAGAAATATTTTTTTTTCAGGAAGAACAAAGAAAATAAACAATGAATGTCATCTACGTGGACTTCAGTGCAAGACTTCATACTGTGTCACACAGCTAGTAAAGACTTGTTAACATTTGCAGTTTAGGT
>NW_010400421.1:52834-57620 GCF_000710305.1 Buceros rhinoceros silvestris
GGAAAGGGAGGAGGGAGTTAGCATAACTTCATATCAGTTAAAAATAACTGTTGAGAAAGAGAGTGACTGGCTGGTTGAGTGATGCCATTTACCGCAGCTTTAAATTACTGTGGGATTGTTTAAGCATTAGTCAACTGGCTGCCATGAATCCCATGATGGATCTCTTAAGTCAGAGTTAAGTAATGGTTTACTATAGCCTGGTTAATGGTTATACAAGCTGTTCGTGTCTGATTAGGTTTTTTCTTTCCATTACTGTAATTGTGTGATAATTAACTTAATTCCTTTACTACTTTTTTTTTAATGTCTGCATTTTGTGATTTTAGGATTAACAATTTTTTTCCTCAGAAAAACTCTTCTATTACAGAGTATTCCACCAAATCCACCACACTCTGCTGTTTCTGCAGAGTTTATATTCTCAATTTTTCAACCTAAAATAACAGGTACTTAAACTTTTCCACTGGCAGAAAGTACAAGAGAATAGAGAGAAAGTGCTTGGTTGATTGGAATTGCTAGTGTGAACATGTAATACAATATAGCACTGAATGTTAACTTAAAAAAGAGGACCATAACTCCTTGAAAGAAAATCACATTTGTGGAGACATTAAGCATTAAAAGAGATTGTGTGGCACAACTGGAAATATTGATAAAGACAAAAGGAACAAGCTCTTCAAAGCAAAAGGTTAAATATGCTACCTATTCCATTTGCTGTTTTGGTAACATTTTGCTCTGTTAAGCACATAACGAACAACCGGGACTGTCACACTAAGAGTACTTCACTCTGCAGTTTTATCAGTCTTCTTTGGAAGGGGCAGAACATGATACCCTCACTGAGCAATATGAACTCAGAGACAGAACGGTGGGCTCTGGGTAGAAAAAACCAACAGAAATCACAAACTACCCCAGAGCAATGTTTTACTGCATGAACCTACAAGTAAACTCTGAGTTTGCCCCTTGGAAATAAAGGGAACAAAAAAGGGAAGAAAAGGTTGTATCCGTATTGCTGAACACATATCTTCATGAGCCAAAACTGAGGTATATTTCAGATATAATGTCTAAAAATCAGTTCCTATGACATAACCAAACAAATTCTGGGAAATTGTCATCCAGAAAGCTAGATACATTTCTAGACATCCACAGCCAGGAAAATTAAGTCATATAACACAGGTACGGAAGAGAGTCACTTGCCTCGTCAGGGAAGTGGAATAAGACTGGAAGGGTTGATCCTCATCAGTCTACCAACATGAGGGCTTTAGTTGTTTGTGGCAAAGCAAGGGCATATAGTAAGAGATCACATGGAGTTATTTATTAAAAATGTAAATGGAATTTCAAACATATGCGTTCACAAATGGCTGCACCAATCCATCAAGAGAGGAGTTAAAGAATTTAAGCAGTCTCTTATTTCACAAAGAGCAGTTTTAAGCACCGTTAGTAAAGTCAAATTTACTACCATGGGAAAGCATAAAGAGAAATCCTGTGAACAGAGGCCAATATTCATACTCATTGGGGGATTTTTAGTGCAAAATTCAGATTAAAAATATTAATAAATGCAAATTTCACCTGGTGTGCATTTATGCAGGGGTGAAATCTCATGTGGAAGCCCCTCCTCATCTGCCGACAGGAAAAAAAAACCAAACCAAAAAAAACAAGCAGTGAAGCTTTAGTCTGGCAGATCTAATGTGCTCCTCCAGCTCAAGGATTTGAGCAGCCATTTGAGTTTTTTGTAACCAGCTGCCTACAGGTGATCATAGCATGTGATGCTGAGCTGTGCGGGTGCAGGAACAGCACCTGCTGTTTCATCCAGGTTGCACAGTGTGGTGATAATCCAACTGCCCCAGAGCTCCTCTGAGAGGCAATTCCAACAAGCCACTTTCACAACCAGGCTACGAACTTGAATAATGATGTTAGGCAAGAAAATATTTCAAATACTTGTTACAGAAAGATCACTGAACCTCAATTCTGGCCCAGTATGTAGGGGAAGTGGCAGTAGTTACACGTCTCCTGTACTGCAGATTACACAGGGTGCAGCTCATTGAAGTAGGACGAGACAATCTCACAATTCACTACCAGCAGGAAGGGTAGATTCTCCCTAAACACATACACATCCCCCTTCTTCTGTCTCAACACTCCTGGCTGTGTGTGCCCACCACTCACCATCAAAGCTTGTCTGAACTGACTCAGCTCACTGGCTCAAAACAACCAGTCAGCAGAAATGCAGTCATCTGCCTCTTGAGTTGTAGTGGATAAATCAGCCCACACGAAAGGCCCAAACCCATCTAGACTAGTGCAAGGAAAAGGGCAGGATGAATGCAGATGGGTACAGGACAGGGAAAAGGAGACAGAAGAGAGGACAGGAGAGAGCTCTTTCATAGCACCAAGCTGTTAGGCTCATATCCATAGCCTAAAACCTTGCTAATAATTTGCCTTAGACTGTTAATTTCAGCAATGGAAGAAATGCCTGGTTCTATGAAAATCTGCCATGGTATTAGGCAGAATTCAAGCAATCTTTTGGTCACTTGTTGAACTTTCAGGATTATTTTAAGAGAGCCAGTGAGGTCTGCAAAAGTCAACATCCCTGGACTTCAAAACTCGGCAGATCTGAGAGCTGGACAGCTGCAGTACAGCTCATTGCCATATACTACCAAGGGAGAAACAAATGCTATTTTTAGTTCACCTTGTGCAAGAATTGAAGTCATTACAAAGATGAAAGAATTGGTCTTTACTAAAAATAGTATGTAAATAAGGCCATACTTTCTACAAGCTTATCTTTTCCCTTCACACTCATAGCCATGGTCAGCAGCAAACACTTTTTCTGAAAATAGACATGGCATAGACACGACTGTCATTTGTGTTCTCTGCACTTACGAGGAGGAAGAAAAAAAAAACAAAACAGTATACAATGTAAAATACAAATTGCATACAAAATTATTTAAATGGAAGATAAAATATATCTGTAGCCACAGATAGTCTTTTGTTTTGTAGATCAAGGTCAAAATAAACATTCTGAAGATAAAAAATTCCTTCGGCCATGACAAGGAGTTCCCTGGTCTCCAGTGTTTTGTATCAAAATACTCAAATTAAATGTCTAGATGGTCTTTTACGGTCTTTCTTGTTCCCTTCTACCTGAGGAAGACTAGCCAGCAACATGGAGTTTGCAACCTCAGCATTTTTTTAGCTTTTGATTGTCCATCTTTTAAAACCGATTGAGAAAATAAAGCATATTTTTAGAGGAAATTAGTGTCAGGATGGAGAATAGTTGTATTTAGCTTCATCTTGATTATACAAATTAGAATGGTCTTGTTACAAATGTCTACTAATAAAACAGGGTTTGGCATAGAAATATTGACACATGCTTGTCTATAGTCCTGCTAGCAGCACCATTATAGTAAGAGACTAGGATACAATGCAAAAATGAGAAAGAACATTCAGCAGAGAGGAATTCTGCTGTGTTGGTTGGCTGTTGAATAGCTGCTTCAGAGATTGACAGAGCAAGATGGGGCTTTTAAATGGGACAAAGACTTAATTCAATAGAGAAGCAATACAATACAAAAAATGGAATTCTATTCATTTACATGCAAGCTATTAAGTGGGTGAAAAAATATTCGTTTTTCCTTTAATTTACACAGCCTTACAGAGAAATTTTGATTTTGCAGTGTTTATGCAAGTTGCTCCCATTATCTACTTTTTCTCTGAGATTCAGAATTTTGCCCACTTCATTTAGAGAGCAAGCAAACCGGCCAAATTGGTGATCAATTTTGTGCCCTAGCTTTATCTACCTTCCTCCATTATTCTTTCTGAACTCAGCTGAGACAAGAAATGAGTCATGGCTGTGTCATACGGCTCAGCTACTTCTGAGGACATCTCTTTCCCAGAAAGATACACAAACTGTCCTTGACATTCATGAACCATAGAGAATAGCGAAATATGGAGAAGCACCACCAGTGTTTCACTGACACTTCCTGAGAAATCAGCATACACCTACATTGAAGAAATTCAGTTTTCTCCAGAGTTTTCTATTCCTCTTGGGACTTTCTTTTAAATTTCTCTTCAGGTATTTTGAACAATTTCTTTTGATAGTTTGACCATTCCCATTCTCTATATTCTGACTTTAGTCATTTAGGGCAGAATCTGTGTACTATTGAAACCGTTGAATTTTCCCTCTGATGTCAAGTGTGAAGGAGTCAGGCCTTCGGTAAAGCAAACGTCTTTAAATTCACTTCCCTGAATTGTCACCAAGGCTGATACATATAATGCTGAGCTAGATTAGAAGAAGGGATTGAAATAAGTAAGAGGAAGAAATATACAGGAAATTATGTATTTCTAGGACTAGGAAGCAGGCAATTTTCATTTTCAATGAGAACATCATGAAAGAAATGGATGTTGTCACTGAAATAAATGTAGCACATAGCCCCTCTCAAGGTTTCAGGCCTTTGTGAGACAGATCTGCATGATCAAATAGAGGACCTCAGTGATTTTCCAGGTATAAACTTCCGCCCTTCACACTTACATTCAAGCTTGCATCATTATCAAAAGAGATAAAGCAGCAGCAAAGGAAACAGGATTATCCATGAAAGTCATTAGATTTTAAATTCCTGAAGTAAATAAACTTCCCACACAGTGACTCAGAATCTCTAACTTTTCTTTAAAGACCATTAACACAGAAAACTTATCAGTCATTTTAATACTTTCTTTCATCAGGCCCAGAGTAGATATGGAGTACGAGAGTCTGATGCCTACAACTCTGATTCAGAGACTCCTGGGTTTTTTTTATATATATATATATACATAT
>NW_010400422.1:0-21943 GCF_000710305.1 Buceros rhinoceros silvestris
GGGAGGGGCTGGGGAGGAATGTATGTGTGGTTATAGATCTCAATAAACTGTTAAGCTACTACACACTTTCCTCATTTTCACCTTATTTTTTTTTTTAATCTCATCCTTTCTTTTTAGTAGAATGCCAGGGAAAAATATTTTTAAGTGGTTTAAAATACCTTCGAATATTTATTTCAGATCAATTCCAAGTTTCCTGTCTTCTCCCCTTCCTCACCCTAATTAGGCCACTGAACTGAAAAACCTCGCATTTTCTCAGTGCTATTTCATTGGCTGCTATTATACAATACTCATCATTTAAGGCTTAAGTAGAAGTTGACTTATATGCATTCCTTGGGTATAGATTTCACCCCGTCTCACTGCCAGAAACTTACGTTCATCTTATCAAGAGTATCCCATGAGCCATAAGGAGAGAACAGGCCATATGTTGTACTCAGTGATAGAGGCTTGGACCTGCCCATCTGCCGTTTCTAAACCCTTGATGCAACACTTGCTACAGCTGAACTTTTACAAGTGTCTTTTATTCAGAGCTTCTTCAGAGTGGGCATGGGAGAAGAGTTAGGCTAGAAAACCACCTCCAGTTTAGAGACAGATGTGCAGCTAATGATGTCACAGCTGGTAAGACATCAGGCTTAGGAGATTGATAATGGTGTACAGATACTTTTCTTTTGGATCATATTTTGCTCGAGATGCTAGTACTTAGAGTAGAAAATTACCATCTGAGATCTGTCTGTGACATCTGGTAAATGAGTGATGCAATCTTACTTCCTTTCAGAGCATACCAAGGATATGTAGTGTTTGACCAACATTGCTAGCCCTGCTGGTAGCCTCAACTGCAACAGTAAAAATACTTGGCCATCGGGTCCCCCAGCACACATGATCCGCTGTCCCTCTGCTCCTGCAGAAGGCCCAGGCTCATGTTTGCTGCTCTCATTTTAGACTGTTAGTCTTGGTATGTAAGTAATAAGCCTTGTAGGAGAGTTGCCAGCTCAATGGAAGATCTGTTAGAAGGCAACTCAGCCCACAAAAGGAAGAAGTGTTTGCCAGTCTGTCTGCAGGGATGATGAAGGAGCCTTGGATGTCTGCACTCCTTGCCAAGGGATTTTATGCAAATATCTAGAATTAGGTGAGGTGAATCCAGGCCTTGGTCACTATGGCTTCAAAGTCAAGAGTGTATTGTGAGCACTGAATTTATTAAAAGGTGTTGGGACACAGGTACATGTAGGCTGCAAGTTCAGCAACCGAAGAATAGGATTTTATAACCCATCTTAATATCACAAAAAGCTCTTGCTCATGAAGGATCCAATGCTCCAGTAACAACAATCCTTATTTTCTTGATATTCTCCCTTTGTTCAGTCCTCTGTGAACCCAACTGTTCTTTGGATACAAAATGATAAAAGCTCTCCAAGCTCTGACTTAGATAGCGCTAGAATTTCAGCTCTCTTGAGGAAAGAAATTAAATAGCCACACACAGACTAAAATGGTAACACCGCAAATCAGCCAAAGCTCATCAGCATTTAACCAAGGCTGCATTATTCTTCCCTTCTTCACTGCCAGTAATTTTTCAGTCTAAAGATATGCTGCTATAATTCATTTCCTGTGCCTAAGAAATTCTGTTCAGGATTCCAGAATAACTAAATCTGATAATTAATTCCACTGGCCCACTTGGCACAACTCAGTGTTATATGTTTAAGCTCCCAATTAAATCTTGCAGTGAAAAAGCGATGCTCGTATTGGTTTAGGGCATCTTCTGTCAAGCAGAAAACAGTTTTGCAGGTTCCCTTGGATTGAGAATGTCTGATGTCAAGGTGACAGCTTCAGTCAAAACCTGACTTGTAGAAGCATTCCTGTCAAAGTTGCTTTTAATATTTATTTCTGTATAGCTGATACTTGGATTGGTTTTCCAGTGCCATTGGAATGAAGTGGTAGGGGGAAATAAATGTTTTAAGGTTTCTTAGCTTGTATAAGTGGATCTCTGAGTTATCAGAACTCTGTTGCAATTCAGCTGAGACGAAACAATCAAGTTTTCACATCGGTATTACTCCTTAACCATGTCCTTTCCCTGCAGCTATTCAATATTTAGTTTCAGTTTGTAGGGCTCTTAAATTGAGTTAGCTATACAGCATAATCCTGGAGCTATCCTGTCTCTAATCCTATAACAATACATTTTGTCATTTCAAAAAACGGTCTTTCTTTTGGTTTCGTTTTTGTTTGTCCCAAAGGCAAAGTCAGGTCATGCTCCAGGAATGTGTCTATTGCAGCCAAAAGAGGAAATCCAACTAATCAAAACGTTATCTGCGATTAACAAATAGTTTAATGATTTTTTTTTCAGCAATTCAGAAAAAAAAAGTTAAACACCAGCTCATACTAAGTCCATTTGACTGCATTAGACTCTGGTATACTGCCAATATTCTTTATAACAGAGATTTAGAAGTTAATAGTATTGGAGATTAGAAATTGGTGTCAGTTACAGAACTGTGCGAAGTGATTTCTTTGCATTAAGTCGTAACAGCTGAAATGAATAAAATACATTTCTTTCTTATTTTTTTTCATTTAGCAGTAATTGCAGTTTTGGCATGCTGGCCAAATCTCCTTGTCCTGGCAGGATGGCCCCATTCCTCATTCAAAGAACACCAGGAAAATTTTTTGAAAAGGAAATGGATATGATAGTTTATCCTGGGAAAAAAATCCCTCAAACCACCAGTCCCTCCTCCACCTCCTTTACTAGGAGCACAGAAAATTTCTGCTTAAAAAATAAACAACAGGAGACTTTTGGCCTGGTTTAGCACAAGAGCTGAACCTGCTCCTGCCAGACTCACAGCTGGTGAAGGATGGTGTCAAGGGGCTGGCTGGCCTCAAGTGGCCACTTTGTAACCTCAGGGATGGGACTCTCGCCTTCCAAAACCATTGCCGCCACCACCCTGAGATGTGTTGGTGGTACCTGATTTGGCCCCAGGTCTTCCCTGCGTAAACCTGGAGCTTAATCTCCTTTGACTGCCAGCAGGCGCAGCTGAAGGCGCCTGCTCCCCTAGCTGGGTTTGCAGAAACGAATGCTAGCCGCGATCCACATGCGATGGCAAGGTCTGCAGCCCCTCATGAAGAGGGAACTTAAAGATCTGCATAGGAATGTTTTCATGCTCTCCTATAGCACTTCACAGCTATAGCTAAAAATACTACATAAGAACCTTTAAAATTGCCCCAAAACTCTTAATTAAAGTTGCAAGGGGAAAAAAAAAATCACAGAAAACCCATTGATTAGGTTCAATAGGGCCTTGTTTTTAAAAATGGAATTTGTGGCCCCAGAGTAACCCTTTAAACTGATCTTTGTCAAATACCTTAGTGATTCAGCACGTGCCATTCCGCATTGAGGGTTTATTGCAAACTTAAGAACGTAAGTAATTTTAACAGGCTGAGTGTGTGCACGTGTGTGTGTGCATGCTCATAAGGGATTATAGTTTTCGAACCACTAATTTCCTTCCAAATTAAAATGTTAATATTTGACACACACTTGAAAGTCTCCCAACAACAAACAAAAGTTAAGCTGAGTTGTTAGCACACAGAGAAAGTACAGAAAACTCGCCAACATTACCGATTTGAGTTTTATGTCGGTAATAGCTTATAAACACTTATTTGGAATCTGTGCAAAAACGTGTTTCTGGGCTGAAACCACCTGCCACATCCGGTCTCAAATACATGCTACCTGCTGAGGCTCAGCCTTTCACAAACACGTGGGCAAATTGGGTCTTAATCCGGCAAGGTGCCACCCAGCAGAGTGAATCCTGCCTTGCTGAGGACTGCAGGGTTTGGATCACAGATAAAAAGGAGCCCACGCTGTAGCAGATGCAGCTGCAGTCCAGATAGGAGTGTTTTTAGTGGCTGTTTAACCAGGGCTGTCTCTCATCAGGAAAACACTCATTAACCATTCTTATTTATTAGTAATGCCAGACGGGGGTAGCTAGGAGAATAGTTTTTATTTAGGAAAATAGTAACAGTAATGTGGCAGGTGAAATGTTAACATTTAGTGCATTCTTAATGGACAAATAAAGCATGTTTTCTGTGTTATAAATTGTTTTATGTTCAAATATTGATCTAAATGTTAATCTTCAGGTAAGACACTGTTGTACAAAACTTAATAGCCATGGGAAGAGCCCTTGTGCACATGAGCAGCTTTACACGGGAGTAGTCACAGAGGTGTACGCAGGGACTGCTGGCAAGGGCCAGACTCTGCATGCTCCAGCTGGGCTTTCTTCCCCAAGCAGGACCATCCTTGATTTAGCAGAGGCTCTGACAAGATGCGAGAGGCCCTTTAGTGAGGATCCTTGAAAGAATATGCTTGGAGGACTTGGTTGATAACATCTCTCATACCAGGATGGCCCTGCAGGAGGAAGAGCATCGTTGTCCTCTGACATTTCCTAAATCAGGCCCATAACAGTGTTACCAGAAAGCTGTGTTACAGAGCTCTCTATAGACTTACATATGTCTATCTTGGAGGTGTTTGGCTCTGATTACCGATTAGATCCTGCTTTATCTTTGCATTATTCAGTAGGAAAACAAACATGCTTTTTACAATGCAGTACATAGCTTTTCTGGAAAGTTTATGAGCAAATTTTGGAGCTAAGTATGATTTTCAGTAATAGCAAAGCTACAGTGAGAGTAAACATGAATAAAGCAGTATTTGAATTATAAACCTGTTTAAACAGAAAAGACGCTTCTCAGCTGTGCTGTAGGACAACGGAGCCCTTGGCCACGCCAAGCCACACAGGGCCCCGTGCGGCAAGCTTTTTTGTTTCTTGCCAAAGAAAATCTTTGCCTGCTCTGGGACAGCCTGCAACCTGGGCTTCTCAGACAGCAATTCACTGCTAGCCCTGGGAAGTGAGCAGCACAAGGTGGGAACGTGGCAAAAGCTTCTGCTTAGGCTTTGCTGTTTGTGACATGAAGAAATGCAGATTCAAGTGAAGAGCACCGGGACGAAAGAAAAGAAGTTGGAACCTCTGGCCTGCCCCATCTCTGCCTTGAGGATGGCATCAGAGGCAGCGGTCATGCAGTCTGACTGGGATATATCAAATCCTGGACCGTGTGTCCACATCTGAGCATTTTGCATCAGACAAGCACTGCAAAAAATCAAATGTAATCCTGCCAACACGTTGGCCCCAAATCCCCAAGTGATTGTCTGCCACATCCTTGCTCCCCATCAGCACCTGGGAATAGCACCTCTGAGGGCCAGAGAGGAAGGTGGGACTGTGGCAGCCTGGACATAGGTTGGCTTAAGCTTCTCTGGAAGTTCATCCCCTATTCAAACAAGACGTAATGTAACTGTAGATGTTCTCACTGGACACCTGCTTCAGGACAGGATGAAACCTCTCTGGGAGAGAGTATCTCCCTCTCCTTTGACCATTAGCTATTTTATGCCAGTTTAAATTTCATGCTACATGCTTTATTTAATTACATATGAATATTATCAAAACAATGATTTCACTGTCTGAAAAAATGAGGTGCTTTTCTTCTTGGCATGAAATACCATTGTATTTAAACAATTGGAGTTTTGTTGTGCAGTGTGTTGTTGCAGTTGTTGTGCAGTGGAAGCAAGCTTGAACATGGCAAAATATGTCCAGAAATGGCAATTCCGTTTTTTGACCAACTGTATTGCCAATGCTATTTCCCTAGGAATACCCAAAGTATTTGTTGTAATTTTTTAAGATTCAGCATGTCTTTTTCCAAAACTTTTTTTTTTTAAATAATAAATGAGTGCAGAAAAGACATAAAAAATGCATCTCAATCCTCTGAGGCCAAATCAAGAAAATTAGGAAACCCTTCTTTTACATGCATATTAATACTCAATCATTTCTGGGACAGTCTCTTGGTTTTTCAAGGCTTGTTGCCTTATTTTTAAATGTTTACTGTTGTTTTCTTCTGACTCACAAGACTCAGACAGTGTTGGTGAGACAGAAGTCACAGGGTTTGCTCAACAAAACCATCTTCCCCATAGAAGCAAATAGGCTAGTATTGAACATGTGGAAGTACAAAGAGGCTGACAGGTATGTGAATGTTTTGTATTAGGAAAGCTTGAAATCTTGGGTGCAATCTGCTTAGAATTTCCTGCATAGTATTCCAGCTACTGAAACACCATTTAGCTCATTTTCAGGGTTTTGTTCCAGCAATGTCATCCTCCTGATAGTTTTTAGATCATTCTTTGAGGTGATGCACGGCCCCTGAAGGTCTCATGACACGTGCTGCATTCCAATAGCCTCATGGCATATAGAACATGAAAGCTAAAGCCAATAAAAGTAGGGGAAGGAAGAGGCTCGTGGTGCTTTTCCCACCACCAAGGGTGAGCAGGACCCTTGCGGCAGGTTCAACGCCCCACTTGATGGCTGGGTGTATAGGACGCCAGGAGGAAGGGGTGAGACAAGGGAAGGACTTCGCCATGGTCTACCATCTGGAAGAGTGTGGGAATGGAGATGGGAGAGGGGCTGGGATGGGCAGCCATTGAGCAGATACCCATTCTACAGCAGAAACTTTGGCTTCTTCATCCAAAGCTTGGGAAAGGAAGGAGGACTGGATTCTCCTTCCCTGTGCAAATCTTTCTCTGCTACTGCAGGGAGACCTCAGGGTTTTGGCATGAAGGCCAAGCTGCCTGGTTCCTGGGGTGTCAGGAAGGGCTGAGCTGAGGTGAGGAGAAAAGAGGCCAAGGGATGAATGGACCCCACAGACCTCCTTGGCCTTGCTCTCTGTCTCTCTGTGTAATGCTCCTGGCCTCATTTTGCTCTGCTTTTTCCAGGGCAGTTTCCACAACTTCAAGCATTTCCCCTAAGCAAGAAAGGAGGGAGGCACCAAGGAGTCATGCAAATAATTGTCCTGTGGACTCTTTTTCAACACCCCTGGCTTGCTATATAAAGTGAAGACCGAGTCCATAAGGCTTTTTCAGATATTATGGCCAGTCTCATGGTAAGAGATCTGGCTTTCACCGAAGAAACAGGAGTAACACAACTTGAAGAACCCTTTATAGCTGGGGCTTCGTACAGTGTAAACTCAGGATTAGATGTATCAGGCAGTGCAAATGCATGGACTTGTAATGTGCCTGCTGAGGTCCCAGCTAATCCCAACAGGTGCCATGCAGACATACTGCACATTGAAGATTTGTTGTGGGGATGAGGATAAAAATAGCAAGGGGCTGGGAGAAAAAGTACATTTTAAAAGCCATTTTCCGCCTCACAGAAATGCTGTACTTGCAAACAAAGTTCTCTCCTGCACAAGAAACACATGTGCTAATTTTTATTTATGTTCATATGCAGTGTGGAGGAGAGTCTCAAATATGCCGATCCAGCATTGTTGGATTTAAAGAAATTAATAAAAACAATTCCAAGCAGCTGGTTGAAACAATTATGCTTTTCACAGAAAGCCTTGCAGACTGCACAGAAAGTTATGAAAATAATCCTTTCAATTAGTGTGTGGTCAGTGCACCTGCAAAGGAGACTTGTCCAAGTAAAAGTATCAACTAGTGTCAATGAGAACAATTCATGAATTCATCACGAGGGCCTTTTTCTATTACCACATTTACACAGATGTGAATCCCTGGGGTGCAGACACCAGAAGGGTAACCCTACTGTAATCCAAAGAGCATGAGAAACATGAGTTCAGATCAGGAAAGCTATTAATTTTTGTGTATGTTTGACTTCAGCATCCTTTCCCCTCTTGCACACACTGCCTTTAATAATCGTATCTATCTACCTTCCCTTCACTGCCCAGCGCTCTAGAAAGAAATAACATATTATTCCCGGTGAAAAATGACATCAGCTAAAGGACTCTAGAAGACCAAAGGGATTTACAGCTCTGTAGTTTTATCACATGAACCATATCTGTAAATGAGTTCATCAAGCTGGCAGAATAATACTTGTATTATAGTCCAGTTTTAACCCGCCGGTGCTGCCTGCATGTACCATATTATATATTGCCAACTGATCAACAGAGCAGAATGACATTAGAGGGGGACAAGTGAATAATTTGAAGAAAAGTGTTGAAAGAATGGAAAGTCCTGAAGCAGAAACAGCTGAGATGAAAGTAAAACGTATGGTATGTCTTTTTCGTCTTTTTCTACAGTTTTCTTTTTTAACTTTGTAAGAAACTCATATTTCCGTAATAAATAAAACTTGCACCAAATTATAACAAGTCCATATACCTACTCTGCAAAATGAAGAAAACTGCCAAGTTTGTAGCTCAACAAACATACAGTAAAGTCCTAAAATGGTATAAAAAATTGAGGACAGAGAAGGGGCAATCTGTGATGTTTATCAGTAGCTTGTGTGCAGGGGATATTATTTTAATTAAAGTATGTATTTATTGACTACTTCTGTGTCTGAGTAGAACATCCTAGTGGTTGCAGCAGATAAAGTAAGGGCCGGGAGGGTGTATGCCAAAAAGCTAGGACACAAGGGGATTGCTCTGCTGTCAAAGACCTCTGCACACTTGAACTTTTAGTAAACGTTAATTTACCCAAATTGCTTTAGCAGTTTTTCTAATCAGAAACCCACAATAACAGTAGTTATTGTAAAAAGTGCTGTTCTTTATATTTGGCTACTCTTAGCACATGTTCCGTTCAGTTTTTAACTGATAAATAATAAAAATGGCTATTGGTGTGATATGGCACATGCTTCCCCATGGCCTCTTTTTGTAGTGCATGCAAACAAAAGCAAAGAGAGGTATTTATTTGCAAAGTATTCTCTGTTGTACACTCAGACCAGCGAGAAAGCCCTGACCAGCTGTAACACCTGTGATTGATCTGTGCCCTGGGATTTGCTGCACTGTAAATACAGGAGTCGAGGAAGCTCCAGAGCTGCTGGATGTCAGTGACACCCCTGATATTGGAAAATTGACTCCATCTCCATCCACCTCTAGGGAGGGGGCTGGGATGCAGCAGGACCTCACTGTCCCTCTCCTAGTGAGCAGCATGTGTGCTAGACAAGGGGGAGACATTGGGAATATGTAAACCACAAGTCCCTTTTGGAGCTGTTAAAGGGTACGTAGAAAGCACTGAATGGAAACAACACAGTGGAGCAAATCTCTCCTTTCTGACTCCAGAGGAGGGTCCAGAGAAAGGCCACAAAGATTGTTGGGGTCTGGAGCACCGCCCCTATGATGACAAGCTGAGACAGTTGGTGTTGTTCAGCCTTCACAAGAAAAGGCTCAAGGGAGACCTTACAGCAGCCTTTTAGTACTTATAGGGGGCCTGCAGGAAAGATGGGGAGAGTCTTTTTTGTGTGAGTATAGTGATAGACAAGGGTTAAGCTGAAAGTAGGTAAATTTAGAACAGATATTAGGAATAAATTCTTTACTGTGAGGGTGGTGAGGCACTGGAACAGGTTGCCTAGAGAGGCTGTAGATGCCCCCTCCTTAGAACTGTTCAAGGCCAGGTTGGATGGGGCTTTGAGCAACCTGGTCTAGTGAAAGGTGTCCCCACTGTGGGAGGGGGCTTGGAACTAGATGATCTTTTAGGCCCCTTCTAACCTAAACCATTCCAGCAAGTTAATGTGTCTCCCTTAACATTAGCATGGAGGAGACTGGTCAAATGAGGAAAACGAGTTAATAAAGCTTTGTCTCCTGATCTGGAGAGCATTTTGCCTTCAGTCAGTAGGATTATGGGGTGTTGATGAGGGGAGGGTTTAGTTCAGGGGTTTTATTTCCCCACTTGTCTCTTGCTGGAAAGGAGGCTGGGCTTTGCAGAGCTTTGTCCCTGGAGAAGTCATTTGCACCTATGCAACATGTAGACAGCCCTGCCAAATCACAGGGAGAAGGGTCTGCGACGCCAAACAGGCCTTGCAGATTTCTTAGTGAGCAATCACATCTTAGCACATTTTTTTCCCCTCCCTGATGTGTCTATTCAGCTCATTTGAAAGGGGAGATTTGCAGCATTTGAAAGCGGTTTTTCATAATCGCAGTTGCACGCAGTCCTGCAAGTGCTGAGAGCAGAGCTTGCCAGAGGAGCCAAAGCACAACGTTTGCTTCAAACACACACTGGGATGTAATTTCTCCTGGATCTCAACAAAAGATGAGCTACAAGGGATTTAATCCATGCTCCTCCTTTCGCAAGACTGCTGTTAAGACTAAGGCCGTGGGGAAAATGGTGAGTGCTTCCAGACTGTCAATCACTGTGTGTTTACAGTCAGGGAAACCAGAATTAAAGAACCTTAGAAATCCAAACCTCAGCATTTCTAGGCCTGATCTGGTCCTGTTTTGTCCCTAGAGCAGTTGCTTACATCTGTGCAGAAACCTGCCATGGTGACTTGGCAGCGGTTTGCAGCCCTGCTGCGCAGGTGCGAATGACTGCAGGGGAGCTGTCGCAAGGAACCAAACCCTCTGTACCCCTGCCGAGGTGAAAGCGATCGTAGCCGACGGAAAAGCAAGCTGAAAGAGCTGTTCCATACGTGACCTCCTTTCATCGCCCTTTCGCCGCCCATCTCAGAAAGCTGACTGCTGGGCTTGGATAGCTTCGTACTTTATATGCGGTTGGAAAGGTTGAGGGATTTTTAGTCTTCCTCTCTCCACACCCCACCCCCCCCCCCCTTTATTTTTTTAATGACATGAAGAACGATTGAAATCTACAGTTTTCCAGAGGAGATTTGACAAACCGATTTTTTTAATAGATCATTGAAGATCTACAAGCATTTTATTTCAGTGTTGAAAGAAACACCAGCTGATCTGATTGTTTGACATCTAGTTTCCTTTCAAAATTCAAATTGGACAGAGTTATTTTTTGTAATTTATAATGGCATTAAAAATGCAATATTTTGAACATACTGAAATCTGTAAGAGACTCACGACAACTGAGGCACTCTGGTTGAGGGTACAACTGACACTTCCCACCCATGGGCTCTTCTGACTATCACCAGAACTGCACTCTTATAGAGAAAACTTCCCTTCTGAAAAACCCTGGAAATATAACACAAAAATAGCCTTACCTGTTTTCTTAATTGAGTTCAACAGAATTAGTCCTTTTGTTTTATTCATATAATTGGATTCTGTAAGTTTTCAATACAACAACTTGACAGAGATGAATATGCATGTCATGCTGATGGCTCAATGGGAGACCATTTCTCCTGAAATATTGCTATTGGAATTTTTACTTTTGCAAAAATCACATCCAGGAAAGAGAAAACATGCTCTACTGTACACGCTGGGCAGTAGATATGTAATCGGAAAGTCCTACAGAGGCACAAGTTTATCATCTCAGTGGCTGAATGGAAAGTTTAACACTTGTTTCAGGTAAAACTGGACTCAATTCAGCTTGTTCTCAAACCATAAAATGTCAAAATACAATGTTTGACCTTTCCCAAATTATTTCCCTTCCTTTTTTTCTTGTTTTCTTTCCATTATCTAGAAGTCGAAGCCCTGTGCTGGATTTGACCTTACCTTGCAAGTAGTTTTTGGAGCCCTGAAATGGCACCATTTGGCGAACACTGTGAATCCTGTCCAGCTCCGGCCACAAGGGCTTTTCCTTGAGGCTTTTCCAGAGGGGCTGGAGCTGGTCCTTGGCTAGGCACAGGGGACAGGCAAAGTGTGGAGGTGTTCTTCCCTTGCTGCTGGGCAGCACAGCAGCCCAGCCATCAGCATGATCCTCTGCAGCAGCAACATAGCTGTGTCCCAGCCTCAGAGGGACTAGGGTGAGGATCCAGCTCCTCTTCGCTGCCAGCACCCCACTCTGCTGAGTGGGCAAGGGAAGCTCAATCCAGTTTCTGCCGTAACAGAGGCTGGAGGCTGCAGCAAGTCCCTGCTTTAGGAAGGGGCCTCATGTCAGGTCCTGCAGCTGCTGTAAATAGTCGCAGTACTATTTAATTCAACGCAGTCTTTTTTTTTACATCAGCTGATCTGGCCACACTTCTTCTGTTATCCTGTATTTGTTTCCTTTAAGATGTATTTTTATAGCCTTGTGAAACACCACTGTATATTCCTGCATAAGCTAGTAAGAATATTAGCGCAATGCCCTTCTGAAGTTATTATTACAGCAGCACCTGAGAAGGGACCCCCGTGTGCCAGGCTCTGTGTGGGTGTCTGAGTGACATAGAGTTCATGTCCAAAACAGGCAGGGCAAGCAGCGAGTAGAGAGAAAGGAGAGGATGGGAACAGGAGATGTTGGCCCAGTCAAGAGAGGAGAGGTGAGACAGCAGGAGCCAGGGGCCGAAAGGAATAAAGCTGAGATGAAGAATCATGAGCCAGAGGGAGATACGGGGTTTGGAGCAAAGAGCAGTGAAAGACTGAATATGACCAGTGAAAACTGCAAAATCCTCTGATGTCTGACTCAGCTGCTCCTGCAGCTGTTCTGCTTGTGCCTGCCTTTGCTGGGCTCCTTCCTGCCTTTCCCTTCCAAAAGGCCACATGGCCCAGGGTAGGCGGTGGTGGGACATGGGGGAGAGCAGGGGAGAGATGAACACAGTGCAAACACAGCCCCCCCGAGAGGTAAGAAGGACATCTCCCTGAAAAGCTTTGGATCCAGCCACTGAAGGGAGGAAGATGACTCTTTGGAGCCCCAGATTCCCTCCTTCTCCTTTTCTGCCTCTTAAGCATCTTTTAATGCTGCTTGGGGCTCTCCAGCCAGCTGAGCAAAGTACTAGAAAAAAATCCTAGCAGAGGTCCTGGTGTGTGCAAGCTTGACGCACACACCCTCCTGGGGGATACCTCTCCTCTACTCAGAAGAAAAGGAGACTATGCTGCAAAACAAAACACCTGCCTCTGAGCCCCCCAGTATTCAGAAGGAAGGACCTACCTCAGCTGGGGAAGTTGGGCAGGATAAGCAAAAGAGCAGGAGGTGATTTTTCTTTTCTTTTTTTTTTTTTTACTGCATTTTGATCAGGTACAGACCATGTTGTTCTGTGCCTGGGCATCTGGCATGCAATGACCAGGCACCCCACCAGCTCTCCCAGCCCTAGGAGTGTCTGAGGGGAAGTGTGCCTGAGGGCGTCTCTACAAATACTCCTGCTCACAGTCTGGCATAGCTGCCAGTTTTCTGTGAGCTCCTTGGAGAGCAGGGCTATGCTTTCAAAAGACTAGTGCAAATGATGAAAGGCTCTCTTCCCTCAGCAGCAATGTTCACCAAGGTTGCCTTCTCAGATTTCCTGGAGTGAAGATGGGATTTCACGTGTACAGCAGGTATTACTTCTGTAACTTTGCAGAGTAACTTCCCCTTAAGTCACACTTAGTTTCTCTAATGTGTGCTTTTAACCCTTCAGATCTGCCATTACACTTAAATTGTTATCCTGACTTTTATCAAGATGGAGACAGTCTTATTTTTTAATTTTATACGTCTTTGACTTCGCATTGCATCTTCAGGACCTAAGAACTGGAATGCAGTACGTAGGAGGCAGGAGGAGAGTTGCTAAACTGTGAAAAACTTCATCCAGGGATCACCATGTTGCAGTCCCAGGCATCAACACCCTGGAGAGGCATCTGAGCATAGAGGTTCACCACCATACATGACCAAAACACGGCTGTGTCCAGACCCAAGACACTTCTTTGAGAAGACAGGGAGAGTCCTGTGTCCAGATTCCCCATTGCCTTGTGATGACCAAGGAAAGGTGCTGCAGCACAACCGAGGAAAGGTGCTGCAACACAACCAACCCAATAAAACCATGAATGACAGATGTGAAGGATTTTCAGAAATAAACATGTATCCAATGCAGAGAAAGTCTACTGGGGAAGAAGATTGCTTGTGAATAAGAGAAAAGGCAGTGGCTGGAGAGAAAAAATCCAAAAGGGAAGTGTATAATACAAATAAAAGGAAAACAAGAAAAGAAAATACCACAAGCCAAAAAAAATCAGTTCTTCTCTATGGAAGACTTTCAACTGCTCAGTGATAAGCAGTGGTTGCTCCAAGTACTGTGCCTAGAGCTGCACATTTGAGTCTGAGAAAGGTCAGGAACAACAGAGAAGGAAACAAATCACAGGACAGACAGAAGGAACTGTGCTATATAAAAAAAGAAAAGATGTTTGCTTCTCTTGGCAAAACATGTTGAAGAGCCACAGGGTGGGAGATCTCTACATGAACAAATGCAGAATGTTGTGCTGCTGCTCCACCTGCACTCGAAGCAATCCAGAAACTCATCAGAGTTTTGGGCCACAAAGGGCACTGGCATAGCACAGTACTATGCTTGAGCTGATAACGTACATACTCTGAGCTGGACTTACTCTTTCAGGCTAATGTGATTACGTATCTTGCAGAGAAGAACTGTGTGAGGTAGTGCCTGAACACAATCTAAACATGACTGCCTAGACCCAGATATGTCAGCGTGCTGAGAGACCATATATAAAAAACAAACTGTAGCATCTGCTGCTGACTTTAAAAAGAGAAATGTCTTTTCCTGTTTTGTTCAGATATGTTTCACTGTTAGCTTGTATACTGGGGTATTTCCAAGCATAGGCCTATGCAAGATCTTTTACTTGTTTCAGCAGAAAAATATTGATTTGTCTGACCTTCTTTATAAGAAGCACCAGCTCCAACCAAGTTTTGATTGTAAGGGATTCTTGAGTCTACAAGCAAATTCGTGATCAAAACAAGTCACACTCATGGATTTCCAGGGCTGGTGCCTCCTTTGGGCCCCTTCGGTTTGGAGCTGGTTCATTGTGCATGGACAATCATTCCTTGGCATAGTAACCTGGATCCTTTTCTCCAGCATCCCGCAGGAGTGCAGCTTGCATGCTCTCTGCCTGCTGCTAGTCTTTACTTCACTGCCTCTCCTCCTGGCAAGAGCGGAAAAGCAGAGTCAAGCCAGCATGTTGAGTGGCAGGGCCATCACTGCCTATCAGAGGGGCTGAAGTGCTCACTTGGTGGTGTCATCTGAGGCTTTCTGGAACAGCAGTGCTTGAAGGAGCTGTCCCTCCGTTACTCCCATTTTAATCTTTGACCATATTGCTTATTTCAGGCACCCACCTGTTTCATCTACACTGCATTCTTCCAGGTTAAGTGTAGGAGGTCACCACAAGATGAAAACCAAGTCAAGGAAGCAGTGATGAAGAGGGGGAAGGATGATTTCAACTTATACCTTCTTCATCTGGGATGTACCATTTCAGAATGGTAAACAAGGGGTGTAGAAGCAAGGACAGGTGGTTGCATTTAGCCCAAACCTTCATGCATTTTCTTTTTTCCCCTGGCATCTTGAGCATATTCCACCAGGGACACCTATAGCTGGGGATAGTCAATCATCTGATGAATTTATTTGAATAAGCATGTCAACCTGAGAAGCAAAAGAAAAGGGTCCTAGCTCAGGAGAATAAAGTGCAAGAAGTATGAAGAGGAGCTTTCAACAGTAGTAAAAATCAGTTCTCTTGAATAAAATTGTAAAGCTCCAATAATAGACCTTGATGACAAGTGGAATTAAATAAAACATGAGTGATGAAACCCTGTAATGTTTATGGCGAGGTAGTCCAGACAGCTGATTATTAACTGTTACCAAAACAGTGTCCTGGCAGTAGATACGCAGTAACCAGGGTGGAGACTGGTAGCTAGTTTAAATTATTGGTAAAGCTCTGTTATAAGTTTCGAAGGATCATTCTAACACAATGAAATAATAGCATGAAATCAGTAATTATGTGTGTGTGGGGACAGTGCCTGACAGATCATATTCAGAGGAGGGAAAGGAGTTATTTCCCATTTCATTCTGACTTGCTATCATATTGCTGTGTCCAGTTTCACAGCAAATACCTAAGGAGTAGGTTTGTGGCTCATGTGTTGTCTTTAGCTAAGCAGCCATGCACATACCATGTCACACCCAGCCTGAAAAAGAAAAAAAAAGACTGTTTTTTGCTTCCTGACACACTTGGAATTAGAATGTCAGTAATCTCTGGATGTAGCTCACTGACTGATTCCAGTCTGACTGAGACGCCCAAATCCAACCTCTCCTTTGGCCAGGAGTGGTGGCGCCTGCCAGGCTCAATACTAAGTACTGAAGAAGCCTTTTGGGACCAGGAACACCGACATCTAAGCTAGACAGGTGCTATTCATAAAAGTCTTCATCTACTCAAATGAACTGTTTCTGACCCATCACAGACGCCAAACACCATCACCGCCTGCTACGGGGGACCACTGTTTATGTCCCTTATTGACAGGCTGTTCCTGTAAAGGCTTGGGAGCCCTCAGGGAGATGGATAGAAATTTCCAGGACTTGTCACCCTGCTACAAAACAGCGCTTGCCTCACACGTGTGATGCCTGCCTTAAGTGCCCCATTGCTCTAGCGTTTGTAATGCTCAGGGCCCGCAATCTGCAGATCCAAACCCTTTTCCTGAAGCTGATGAGGCAGTGTTTTCCAGACTCACTTTGGCAGTACTTTTCTTCAATTGTTTTAATGCTGTTGTTCTGCTGTTATTTTCATTGACCTGCACCTGCAAATCCTGGCAACACTGTCAAGACAGGGTCTCAAGGGAAGCAGCTCCCGCTGCTGTGGGAATTGACCTCCTCTCCCCCCCTCTTTCTTTGTCTCTTGGTTTGTACATTTTTTAGTTTATATTAATGAAAACCAAATATAGTTCACAGCGAAGTTAATAATACAATAATATAAAATAATAAGCCATAATAATATGCAATAATAAGAAATACTCAGTAAATGTTATCCAATAATATCTATACACACAGAAATTTAACAATTAGTCAATGTGAAACACTTGCACTTGATTAGCATACTCCAACCAGCAATAATACCGTCATAAACAGGAACACCCCATAAGGAGTTTGAGTCGGTCCCAATGGAAGACATATTCTACTGGGGAAAAGCATGATGAGAATCACCCTCTTCATCCTTATCTTCAACCTCAGCAGATGCTGCTCTGGAGAGAGGCTCAGAGCTCTGAGTCTCTCAGGGTCTGGGACACCAATAGTGCTTTTCCCAGCTGGCCCCAGAATTTTCCTTTTATCTTTCCTCTTCCATTTGTTTTTAATTTTTCCCAGAAATAGCTGACACAGAGTAGATGCACGCCTTCAACTACAGACCAGCTTGGTGGCTGTGGCATCTGGGCATGTCCCATTATCACCCTCACCCATCTCCGTGAATGTTGAGGTCCCTGGAGCTTATATCCCATTGGTAACAGTGACTCATTGTACGATGCTGAGGCAAAGTTTAACACAATTCTTTACCTTCTGTACCATTCACCTGCCTCAGTTCATCAGCCTTCCCTGGCCCAAACCCTGGCCCAGACACTGCCCCAGTCTCAGGACTCACTGGTAATGCTGAGCCCAGCACTGATGATGCTGAGTCTACATGACAATGTAGTCCTAAGCCAAGTTTAATGGTCTTTTCTTCACAAAACAGAAATGCAAGTCCATGCAGTCAAGCTGCAACTTTAGCATTACTCCTTAATCTCATTCTGAGGCTTCGTATCCACTAGCCCAAGTGCCATGTATAGTCCCAAACTAATTAAAATTTGCTTGTTCAAATACATCAACATCTGTCACCAAGATTTTTTAATACATCTCTCTGACATCATCTCCAGTCAGTACTGAAGCAAAAGATGTACAGTAACGGTTGTAAACCTAAGCAGCCCTTATTAGATCCAGTCATAATGCATGCCTTCCACTTTAACCCCAAATCCAAACCTGTTACAAGAGATAGTACAGCTGTCTTCAGGAAAGAACAGCAGGCTCTGTCTGGTTTCAATGCACAGATACATATCCCCATCACATTAATCCCACACTAAGATAGGAGACCACTCCAAAATCCATCAATCATCCTCATGTCCCAGATTCTATCTCTAATCCTAAATCTTGCTGCAAACCCAGTGCTGGGCATTTTGCCTGGATTACAATCGTTTCTTGATCCACTTTTAGCATTGTATCTGAAATGGACCATCTAGCTGTGAGTGGTTTGGGGTCTGGCAGAGTTGTTGATCACTGCAGTCACATCACAGCTGGTGGTAGGACCAGGCTCCAAGTTATGTATAGGTTTTGGGGTTAGAGTCAGGCTTTCACTCATCATAGTGCCAGGAGACTGAGTTGTTGCAGAATCAAGATGATCCTTTTAAGATAGGCTTGGGGATATGACTATCTTATATGCTTAGATGTAGTCTGACAGTCATCACTGGCCATTCTTGGATATGGGTTTAGAGTTGAGTTTCATTTGTAGGTGATACCAGAGTTTGACTGGCATTGGACATTTGTCCTCAGTTACTGTTCGATCCAGAAACAACTACCAAGCTATTTTAATACCTCTTGCAAGATGTGCCAGAGACTCTACGGTTATTTTGACGTCTGGGAGGGTTTCCTGAATGAATTTTAAAATAACGACTTCTTCTAAGATTTAAAACATGTTTTTTCATTTAAAATCCTACTTCTTGCCCATCACTGGGTTTATTAGATGTTGGTTTCCATTTCCCACATTCAATCCCTTTCCCATTCAAGCAATCCACCTGGCTCAGTTGACTGGCAAGCTTTCACACCATCTTCTGCAAACAGCACTCCTTTTACATGTGGTATAAAACCACAGTCTGAACCCACGCTCATTCTCAACCTGCCCCTGCATTCACCTGGGTGATTCGCAACCGCAACAAGACCTTTTGCTGAGTGTGGGGTGAGTGGTGTTTTTGCACAAGTGTTTGAGCTCGTGCAAGGTGCATGTGGGTTTGTATTTTACTGGAAAACATGTTCTGGTTTTAATATTATTTTTGTGCAGGTAGGGTAGTTTTCTTGGTGTGGAAAGCAAGGCACTCATTTTCCTGTGTTTCTTGCACTGCCTCTGATATTACTGTGGATCTCCAGCAGTAAGTGTGAGGTTCAGGTTGCTTTAGCCCCTGGCAGAGCTCCTCTGGCTCTCACCTCTGGAGTTTGCAGTACATGCTGTCACCAGATGATGCCTTTACCTCCCATCTCATCAACACACAGAGATGCAGAAACATCTGGGTGGACTAGCTTTCTGTTCTTTGGCAAAAAAAGCAGAGATTGACCACACTGTCTTTGGCTGACCCTCTAAGGTTTGGTGGATCCATCTCAGCATTTCATTTCAGGAGTACAGTGAAATTAATAGCCTTAATTTTTCCTTCTTCTCAAGGAGCCCCCGAAATAATTTGCCATCCTAGCTCCTGTCTGGTCCACTGATACTCCTGTGTTCAAAAGTATTCAGATAGCACTGAAAGACTTCTCCAGCACAGTGTAAGTACAGGCCAAATTTGCATCAAATTGATCACTGCATGACAATAGCAATGTCATATGTGCCCAGCTTTCATTAAGAGGTAGGAAGAACTACTTAATTTGCACTATATATGTTCTTATTGCTAACACAGAGCTCAAGTTATGTGCCTTTGCTTGTACGGTCTGTGTTGCCAGAGAGCCTCCAACAGCCCCCTGGCCCACAGCTGCCTATCATTTATTATACACATACAGTATGAATTAGTATTCTACTCTAATTTTAAAGCTGTTCATCATTACAATAAATTGGATGAATAAACAACACATTGGACAAGCGCATGCCTTCAAAAGTTATTGTTAGGTACCATAGGGTTGAGTCTTCTCCGTCCTCTTGGGTTTTTTGTGTATTGTTTCTCTGTTTTGATCTTAGCCGTAGGTCCCTTATTTAATACCCCTCCCCACTCTCAAAGAGCTCAGAGTTTTCCTCTCCCCAGAAAGCAAAGGACAAGACATCAAACCCAGATCTCTTGGAAAACAGCATAATGCACAAACCACAGGAGCAATGCCTGTTCTGAGAGCGTCTCTTCAGTGTTAACTTTGTCCCCTGCTTTCCCATATGTTCTGTTGAAACATGGTGAATCTCTGTTAAAGGTTCTACTTTCTGGTTTTATCCTGTATAAAAGGCAGATACTGTAGTCTTGTAGAAGTTAGTAGTACAGGATAATAGAAAAAGTATGGAGAAGGTTTTCGGGCTAGAGGAGAAATTAGAGTTGACAACCAACATGCCACCCACTTTCTATTAAAAGATAGTGGTTATTTGCTAAAGCCCTGAGGATTAAATGCTAGCATTACCTTTTATATCAGCTTTAACAAACATCTCCCACAAATCACAAACAGACCTTCAGACAAATTAGACTACTACCCTGTGAAAATTGCAAACACTGTTACTCTCAAGGTTAAGTAATTTCCATGGTGTGAAGAAGGCTGCACTTCTTCCTTTGCACTCAAATCCCCTTCATTTTTTTACTGCTTGATGTAACCGTTGTCAGTTTGTCAGGAAACATTTCCATAGTCAGAGGTGAGGAGATGAGGCAAAACACACTTTAAAAATTACCAAGCCTGGCCAAAAGGACCACAGGTTGAACTGTCACAGCCCCATGGTAGGAATGGTCCCCTCAACACTAAACTGCGTAACATTTTTTAAGAGGGACCATCCTTCACCTCCTGCTGGGCACCCAGATGTTGTACCAGGACTAGAGCCTTTGCTTTGAGAGCAGGTGTCCGTCACATCTCCCACCCACACAGTGAAACTCTTGTCTCTCCCTGATGAGCAGGAGCAGTCTCTGGCCCCAGCTGTCCTGTGAGAAGGGCTTGGCACTACATGGGAGGTGGGTTGACACCAGCCACAGCCTGGTGGAGAGCACGTCTGCAGCTACACAGGCTGGACAATCCCACACCAGTGCTTGAGGATGTGCTTGCTTTCCTGTTACATGTACAGCCCAAGAGATCAGTCCTAGCCACTCATGAGGATGGTCAAAGAGGGCTGGAAAATCTGGACTCTGCATCCTACTGTCCTCCTTTTTAAGGAGAGCAAAGCCAGCCCAGTCACACTGGGAGGAGTACTGCCCTGAGCAGCCCTGAGGAGCAGCACTGCCTGCTCCTTCCTAACACCTAATGCCAAAGCGCTTATAAAGAAGCCCTGAGGTGTCAGGGTTCCCAGCACTGTCAGTATAGGCAGAAAAGGGACCCATTTGGGCAGCTTGACTTGCTTCCTGAGAGCCTTCAAAAGTATCCATCTCTTCTGATATAGGGAGAGGCCCCCCCTTGGCTGAGGAGCAGAAGTTAGCATCACAAAGCTGGTGGTGAAGTAGCTAGTGCTGAATACGTGGTGGTGAAGCAGCACACCAGTCTTTTCAAAAACGTGCTGAAGTGGCAGGCTGACACTTGATGCTGCTTTATGCATTGGCACCACACTCCAAAACCCCTTTGCCTATTAAATATTTTGCAAAAGACTCCCAGGGGGATGAGAATATAAAATTAGAATGAAAGATGGGAAGAAGGGTAGGTCAGATACTGAAGCATATTAAGGCTGGTGACAAAATGACTGTTCCCATGTGTAAGCAAAACCCTCTGTAGCAGAGCTAACTTCCAGCTTTGATCAAATGGTGGAAAGTCTCAGAATGGCATCAGCTCAGCCTTTAGAAATTTGGGACATGCTGTACTTGGTGAGCAGCACCTGGAATTGATTGGTGATCACCCACAGTGTGATCAGGCAGGGCTGGCCTGGGAATTGTTTCCCAGTAGCGCAGCTCCAAGATGCAAGTTCCCCTTCTGAGTCCTCAGAGAAGCAGCTGCATTAACTTACTCCAGCAGAGATGCTGTGGAGATGATACATAAAGGCATCTCACTGCAATATGTTCATCTCCTGCTCTGCCAGCTTTGAGGAGCAATGTAATTTGAAAAGCCACTGGCTGTGAAATTTGGAATCACCCCTTTGGCCAAGAGAGATTTCTCTCTTACCTGCCACGTGGTCTCTAGTTTTGGAGGAATGGTGAAATAATTGCTGTGAGCTCAGTCTCAAAGATCATGATACAAAGCTTACAGAAGCTGTTCGTGAATTTTGAGTAGGTTTTGGAGTAGGCACTTCTGCTCAACCTTAATGCAATTTGTCAACAGAAATGGCGTGACTGTGCTGAGCTCGTGAGATGCTTCTAGGAGCAGTTGTGGGAAGGGATTAAATGAGAAATAAAGAAACTTTAGGAGCTAGTAAATTCTAGGTGTGGTTTTCATTTTCTAGTGCAGGCATGTGCCAAAATATGTGAGCTGCTTCATCCAAAAAAGGGCTTGACACA
>NW_010400422.1:22146-37932 GCF_000710305.1 Buceros rhinoceros silvestris
GCAGTGGCAGTGATTTTAGAGGATGGAAGAAACTTCGCAAGCAGATGAGCGACAGACTAATTGTTCACAAATTGTCCATCTAACTATCTATCTGTGGATATGTCCCATGGCGGAAATGCTTATAGTCCTTCCAAATGCACCTATCATAATTCTAAGGGCATGCGCACTCTTTTCTAGACAAAGAAACCATCATTTCCTGCTTTTAAGGAGAGAATCTTGAAAGATTTTTCTGTTTGTCTTCTGTTCTCTGCCCTCCTCTGCTCTGCCTTTCTTTTCTTCTAGTATTTAATAATATTTTAATAAAAGATTCTGTAAACAGCATCAATAGATTTCATTAATACATTTTACCAAAAAAAAAACCCCACCCCCAAAAAAACCCAGTTCTAACCTGTTGTAGTGGAGACCCTTGAAGTTCACTTGAAGTGACACTTGAAGTTCACTTGAAGTGACACTTGAAGTTCACTTGAAGCTCCTGTCTTAATGGGAGGAAGATGCAGAAGAACAAGTATCACAGACCAGCTTTACCACCGTATGAGGGGTCTATTCCACATGAATAATTTCTCTTTGTCCAGATATCTCTCAAAGTGGAACAAAGTGGGACTAGGATTTAGCTAGATTTTTGCTACTTGAGAAATTTGAACTTTAGAGTGAAAACTGTGACTAGGTCTCTCTTTCACAGAGCAGCAACCAGAAGTAGGGACACATGTACAAAGAATCTTTCACTTTCTTCCTCTCTCTTTTTTTTTTTTAAATTCCTTTATTAATCAAAGCCATGCTTTGGGGTATTTTACTCATACAATTCCAGGTTTTTAACCCTTTGAAATGTATCAGAGTGGAAAAGACGGAATATTTGAGTTTTTCTAAGTTTTCCCTTTCTCTCTGTATTTTCTTAGTTACATCACTGGTGATCTTTTAAAGTGGTTTGCTCAGCAAATCATGCTTTTTTCAACCCCCTTTTTAAATAAAAAACATTTTTGGATTTTTTTTCTAGCATTCCCTGTTTTTCACTATTTTGTATGAGCAGGGGTAAAGGCTTTGCAGAGGGAATGAAGCTCTCTGTCACAGCCCTGCAAGAGAAAGGGGCCACATCAGTGAAATGGACAGGAACTTGGAACATCCTTTTCATGCTGGTATGAACTGGCCTCAGAAGAAGGGCTTTTCATCACTAAAGCAAGTAAGGCAGATGGAAATAAGCTCAGGAATCTCACCGACTTCCTGGTGGTGCCAGTTTCACTTAGCCGGTCTTTAAAGTAGAACCACACATTAGCAGCTTCGAATTTTCTTCCATTTCCCTGTCCATACTTTGTGGCTGAGAACTTCTTGCCAGACCCGCAAAGGTATTTAGGTGCCCAATTCCAATTCCTTTATAAGTGTTCAACTTGACAATGTGAAATCAAAACCTTTCAAACGCTGTCCAGCTACATCCTTCCTTTCCCTTTGTTATTGTGAACTGCATTTGGCTTTTATGGCATTCATTTTTCAGAAGAGGATAAAACATTTTATCGCTTATGAAAATGTGGTTACAATTTGTATGCAGCTCTACAGAATATTACTTGGAGGTGTAACTCTTACCATGCCTTTTTCTGAATAGTCTATTTACTAAGTGTTAATGTGCATCTCAGCAGGGTGCAGTTAGTAAACTTATGGGTGCTTTTGAAGTATTACATTAATGGTCGTATTAAGTGCCTGATCCTGCAACAAGAAAAAATGCGACTAATGCTTATGCTCAAAATTGTCTCTATTGTCAGAGCTATTTGGATGCAGCTTTGATTTGAGGACAATTAGGCCATTGATTTTTTCAGCCTCTGCACACTGCTTACAGAGACACAAAAGGTCTGTGGCCAGCACCACCTATACCTGCTGCATCGAGCAGTCTGGGTAGAAACAAGGTCCCATCCTTGTCCCTCTCAGTGGGTCTGGTCTGTCTCTGAATCAAGCTCACGCGCCTCTGTGACCTTTCCATCCTGTGGGCATCACAACCTTCCACACATTCCTCCCCATAATGTGCCTGAGACACTGTGTTTTGTTATCCCTGTTCTGCAGACAAGGCACAGGGAGACTCTGGATATGGCTCTACAGTAGAGCAGTCAGCCCAGCACATATATATATATACACGTATATACACGTGTATATACGTGTATATATATACATGCATATGCGTATGTTTATGGGGAAGTGTCTGTACACACATATGTACTCACACTTGTATATATATGTGCATCTATGTTTGCACACACGCATACATACAGACACCACCTAGCTGTTCTGCTGCAGTGGTCACCAGAAAAGCTAGAACTGACTGATCCCCCAGTGAGCGCCCACACTGCTATTGTTCTACTTCTGTGACAGCGCTTGAAAATGAGGATTCTGATCTTAGACTGAAACGAGTTAACTCCCTTTCTGTTTAATTGCAGAGGAAACCCAGACCCCAGCTTAGACACCTGGGCTTTCTATTGCTGTGGTTGGGTGAGTCCTATTCCCAATGGCATCTCCAAGGAGATCTTTCGTGAAGCTGGACTGGAACTAAGATTCCCAAGCACAAACTGGCAGCCAGGCCCTTGATTAAGCTTTTCTTTCATAAAATGTGAATCTGCAGATTTCAAACTGTAGTCATTCTTCTCGTGATTGGAATTCCCACATCATCATGGATATAGGCTATTCTTAATGTGTAACATCCTTCCGGCGTCACAAGTCATTTGCTGTCCCCAGCTCTCCCTACTTCACCGCCTGCAGAGGGTCAACTTGCAGAAGGGCTGTGCAAAGGAGTAACAGCACTAAGGTAAGAGAAAGGCTGACTATAAGGATCTTCCAGAAATGTAAATACTTACAACAAATCTGTAGAGATTAAAAGGATATTGCAGAAAAACATTTGTGAAAGGGTATGTTTTTAACGAAAATTACAATTGAGGAAGTAGCTTTTCTTTCAGAAATGTCAGCAGGCAAGAATCAGTACCAGGATTCTCTAGATTTTGCTTGGGACTTAATCCTGTAACAGAGCAAACCTTAACTTTTTCATTAAAATGGGGATGGGAATGGGGAGGGCAGCAAAGAAGAATAACCCCAAGGCTTTGATCTTTCATAATGTTTCCTTGTGCACTATGCTACCTGTTGAAATCACACAAACTTGTACTTTTAATTGGAAAAAGAACAGTATGTACCTATGTTCGTACGTGACGGCATTTTGTGGGAATCTGGGATCCGTGGTTCAGTCAATGGTTTTGTGGCTATTTCCGTGGATGGCATCAGCTGCTCCTTTGCTGGTTTGGCCCTGGAAGGGGTCATCACCAGTGCAGAGGTCTGCTTTCAGAGCAGAGCACGTCCCTCTTCTCATTCCACCACCACTACAACTGTTCTATGAGCTGAAAAGGAAAACAAGCAAAAACAACTGGAGCAAGCAAGGGAGCAGACGTGTTGGTCTCAGCAGAAATGTGCAGAATCCAGGCTCTGTCTTACTTGATGCAAGACTTTGCTATGTCAGGAGATTTGCTTGGCTAGATCTTTGGATATAATTATAAACAAACAAACAAAAAAAACCCCAAAGTAAAAAAAAACCCAAATAAAATGAACTCACTGAGAGCAACTGGGGAATTGCAAAGTGCAATTTTTTCCAGACCTCAGGCTAGGAAAATGTGTTGCTTTTTTTCCCCCTTGAAATCTCCAGGGACATCAAGAGGATCTGCAGAAAGCGGCCTGGTTTTGTCTTAAAACAAGTAGAAAATGTTCTCTGGTAGGCAGTGTCTCCAAGCCTTGTCATTATTTCTCCAAACAGGTAGCAATGCATGCAACAATCCAATTAGCTCTTGTTGCAAAAGCCTGGAGTGTACCTCAGGGAGGATGAGACCATATTCCTCCTGATTTCCCAAGTAGCATTACTTGGGATAGACATTTGTTTAATTTGTCTTTTAATTATGGTCAAATAACAGTAAAATTATCAGATATCAGTATCTATTTGGAAATGTCGTTAGAAGTTTATTATTATTCCAGGTAATAATATAGAGCTGAATCTAATTCTGCAATCAAAGGAGGTTTAGCCATATTTATGAAGGTAAAACCAGTAAGCTATCCACTGTCTGTGCAGGTGCGAAAGGATTCATATTGCAGATGGAAAAAAAAGCCATAGGCTTTAATAGTTGATCTCCCTGTAAACAAACTGGAAAATAAAGCTACCGTAGTGACCTTGGGATTTCCACCTATAGACATCTTATAAATATTTGGTGATACCTAAATGTATTTTGAACATGTGTTTATTATAATACACTACACTAAAATGAAAACCAGAATAAACTCCAATTACTTCCTAAACATTTTGCCTAATAAATCTGGAACACATTAAAAATATTTTAGGAATAATTGAAGCATTTCACACATACAGCATTGATGCAGCATTCTTTTTTATATCTAAAACATCTGTGCACTACCCGATGCTTGTCAGATAGGCATTGTGGAAGGAGCCCGTTGATTTGCTGGGAATTGCTCTGGCTGAGAAAGCATTTGACCAGTACAACCACACAGGTCACGATTTATTAGCCAAGGCAGCATGTCACAGCACACAGGCAGGTATCCAACATGAAACTTGCCTCAGAAAGCTGCAACCCCTACTGTTTTCCCTTGGAACTTAATTCAGAAAACATGACTTGAGGGAGGATCCAGCAGAGGAGTTGCATGATCTTCTGCTGTTTCATGGAAATGCTTTTGGAAGTTATTTTCTGGGGTAATCCATCATGAAACAATCGTGGAATAAATGTGTCTTATATACAGGTCCTGATCCTTTCATTATTCACCTCTTGGCTTCTCTAGCCACTCCAGTGGGCACTCCAACAGCGGTCCTACTTCTGACTTACACGGAAAATCTCCTTCCCATTCCAAGACCCCAAGTCTGAATTTCTGATGATCACATAATCCTTTTTAACCACAAAATGACTTTAGGAGTTTATGGACAGATAATTATTTGTGACAATCCCCAAAATCCTTTTCATGCTTCCTGTGAAGCAGTGCCCTGTCCTAGAAAGGAGAAAGGGGTGGTTTCCCTTCCAGAAAGTCTGCATGCGTTGATAACTGACTATGCAATATCTATGCTGAAATCTGGTAGATGCTTTTAAAAATACTAATTTTTTTTTAATTTTACAATCAGTTAACTGATTTATTAGACTTCCAGTCTCAAAATATTTTTTCTATGAATGAAATCATGGAAGATCCTGCTTCATAGCAATCAAAACAGATTTTTACCTCTGCCTTCAGTATCAGCCATTTCCTATGTGCCTCTCCCAAATGAAAGCTAGGCTGGCCAGCTTACAGTTATTTGCGTTCTCCCTCTCCTCTTTTTTTTTTTTTTTTCTTGAGTACAGGCACAGCATTCACTACTTGCTTAGAGAAAGAGTAAGTAAGTTCCTTAGCTGCTGCCTTAAGAATTCTTGGAGACATTTAATCCAGCCTTGCTGAATCAAACAGATCTTGAGCTGACTTGCAATCTCCCAATTGACTGTTAGACCACAAAACATGTTGTCAGCATCAGATCATATTCATACTTCCTCCAGCTTTGATCCACTAGAACAGAAATACTTCTTGAAGGTATCTGTCTCATAACATCTCATTACAAGGAGTTTAACCATCAATATTTAGTAATGGACTCACAGAAGTTCCTTTCATTCCCCACGTGTATGTGTAGAAGACAGTTTTTGTCTTACATGGGGTTTACCCTCTTTTTCACTATGCAAGGTATGAGGGGGAAGCAGCTGGTTGGTACAGCCTGAGGTTGAGAAGTATCTGAGGAGGCAGAACTTATATGAACCAGGTTTGGGCAAAAACACCCAAACACCTGAGAGCTCCTTCCATAGGGAATCTTCTAGAGGAGATTTTGGAGAAAGCTGTCTTACAATGTCAGGACCCAATGCCGATTGTAAGGCTTTTGTAACAAACTTCTAAAAATACAATTTTTCTTCCCTTTGAACTGACCAGGTACTTTCACACCCGATCGCACTACCTGACCCAGGGCACAAGACTTTCTGTGGTCCCATAAGGCTGCTGCTTTGAGTGGTGAAGTCCCAACATCAGCAGAAGAATGATGATGCAAAAGAATGTCATTGTCTTAGGAAGACCTCAACAGACCAACACTTCACCTCATCCAATCTCTTGTGCTCAGCATATCGTGACTTCTCACCCAAACAGGCCATTTCAGATCCAGCTGAGATCCTCTCACTGCTGGATCATGACAAGCTCTTGGTCCTAGCCAGGCAGTGCAGCAGCCCTCAGAGAGCAGTTAGGAAAGCCAGGTTTTTTTCAGCTGTTGTTAGACCATGGAACTCAAGCCACAGCTGGGGCAGAGCAAGGAGGACCTGGAACAGCTCTGTGGGGCTCACAGGGATGGAAGAATGCTGGGGCATGCGTGACTCCTGCCCCAGACTTGAGAATTCCCAGCACTGGGCACCACAGCACCTGGCGTGTGTTCATGGGGCACATTTCATGGGAGGCAGAGCTATGGCATGTAACTCTGGATGAATCCTAATGGTGGTGTTGGTGTGGTGCACCCTGCAGCCTGTGCAAACCTCCTGTAAAGTAGATTTTTCAAGTGACCTCAAATCTCTCTGTGGTGTGGTACAGGCAGATGCAGGTGCAAGATTGCTGGGGCGGAGTGCTAGGTGCAATGGGGTTTTCCCTGTTTTCGGTGGCAGTGTCTCAGCAGCCACCCCTTATGCTGTAGCTCCTCTGGGACCTTCTCAGTAGCCCAGCAATGAACCAGCTTCTCAGGTCAGGATCCACATACAGCTCTCTGCACTGAGCTGGAGGAAATAAAATAAACCCAAATGTACCCATCTGGTGCTCACTGCAGGACCTCTGCCAGCATGGAGCTCCACTGGGATTCAGGCTCTACATGTTATATTTTCTGCAGATATTCTTACAATTAAAAACAGGACTACAAAGGAATCTGGGAGGGAGCTCTTGGCAGCATGTTGAAAACCCCTGAATAATTTTTTGAAAGAAGATTAATGTAACTCTAGCTTTTTCTAGGGAAAAGAAAAGCTCCGTTTTGCAGCAGGCTGTAATTTGTAAATTGAATATAATATTGCCACATAAATAATACTGCAGAGATTAAATCTGGGTAAAGGTGTGAACTGAGAGCTACAGCATCTAAGAAGCAAATGCAGCAAATACTTTTACAGTCACTGTGGAGCAGAATGTATTAACAAACATTTCTATTGTTCAAGTCAGCTCTGCTAAATGAGAATAACATGCACTTTATATCACAGGGAAAGTGCCAAATATTGCAATTTTTTCCCGTATTTCCTCAGAGCTAGCCTCTTTGGTTGCAACAGCCTCTTGTTGCAGTCTTGTGTTATTGTTCCAAGAAACTTTAGCATCCTCCATGTATTCTCTACCAACTGTGAAAACTCCAACTTAATATGAAAGGTTTACACTTTCCCTGTCTGGGACTCAGGTCATGAAGCTACCAGAATGCATTATGTGCATGAAAACATTACTGTCTCTTAAAAGATTAGCTAAATGTAAAAAAGTTCACTTTTTGACCTTTCATCCCTTGACACTGTGTGACATCCAGCAGCCTGTGCACAAGCCTGATCCCGGAGTATGTGTGTTTATTGGTGCTTAAGACACAGTCTTGTAACACATTACTCACTCAGAGTAGTTATGTCTACTAGAGGAAAAATAGATCCCCATGTGCTGTTTAAGTGATTAAGAGTCATTTTCTGAGCTATTATCTCAAATTTTGTCAAAGGAAACATTTCACAGGCAAGTATTCCTCGGCATCGTCCTATGGTCTATAGGTTTCTCTTTTCCCTTGCTGTGTATCAATCACCTGTGTTCTCATACCTCAAGGCGAATTTCTCCTTCATCACCACAGGTTAGCAGCTCAGTCATCTCCCATCCTATAAAGTATGATAAAGCCTGATACCCTGCTCTGGTTCAACCCACTCAATGGCCGTTAAAGAGAGGAAGGACATCCACATTGACTGTGGAGTGACCAGAGGTAGTTTTTCAACATTGCCATGGACACTATCTTGACTACCAGAGTATCCTGTCACTGGGAGTTGAGTGTGTCGAGGGTGACCATAGAATGTTTTAGGTTGCAAGGGACCTTTAAAAGTCATTTAGCCCAATGCCCTGCAGTGAGCAGGGGCATCTTTAACTAGATCGGGTTGATCAGAGCAGCTCAGAGTTGACTTGACTATTGTAACTTTCATGCTGTTGAGATAAACAGACCATCTGCATTCAATAACATCACAAAAAGTTCAGGTCTTTGACTTATTTTGGGGAGATGTAATGTTCTAGTTGCGCTTTTTACTCCTGTCATGATGTTTGTAAATACAAAGCATCTCAGGTTTTCTGATTAGAAATGCTTGTGTGGTTTAAACTTCAAAAAACTCATAAAAAATTATATGCCATTTTCTACTGATATTTGTGGAGTTTCCTGAAATCTGTGAAAAGTTTGAAAAAGTCCAACTTGGAACAGAGTATTTCTACAATTCCAGGAGATGACTATAACTTTTTTTTTTTAGGCTAAAAGACAAACACTTTCCAAGCCAACCAAGCAGCTGCCAGTGTTTATTGTAGTGGGGATATTGTTATGGAAGATCAGAAAGGAGAGAGAGACTCTGTAAACATATATACTGTTAACACCTCAGAGGATGTCCAACCTCCTGTCCAATCTGCTGCAACATGCATTTCACAATGAAAGAACCTGAAAAGTGTTAAAATAGTTAGTTATATTAATCAAACATCGGTACTGAAAACAGTCAAACTACCAACAATCCTTTTAATTTAATGTGCTCTAGAAGCTGGTTTTATGTGAAATTTCCGCTACTTCTTGTAGGCATCTTGGATTTTATAATTTTTTTTAAGATGAAAACAAAACCCACATCATACTTGGACAATGAGCTATTTCTTTATGAATTTTTGCTTGAAGTCCCATAACTTACAAACATGAGAGTGGCTGTAACAGGTGAGATGAAGGGCCTGTCCAGTCCAGGATACTGCCTCTAATAATGTGATAAGACCAGAAGGGAAGAGCAAATGAGCAAAGCTAACACCTGTGACACATCTCCTTTTTCTCTCCCAGCTGCCCACTACCTCCACCACAAATATTTCTCAAGGCAGATGTACCGATATAACTGTTAGGAGTCTGGTAACCTTTGATGGGATACAAACACAAACTGTTTGTAGGTTGGTTTGTTTTTTTCATGGATTCCAACTATTTTGAACAAGACAGAAGGTAAGAAAAAGAATGAAACATTGCACTGGATGGAAAGCGATGCCTGAGTCCAGGCCCACCAGTTGTAAATGACTGTGGAATTGCCCAGTTTCTTGTTCAAGACAAGGTTACATTTTCAGAGTCCATAATAACAACATGCAGAGCATGGTTACTTCAGGAATACTCCTGTGATACTTTTTTGTATGTCCAACCCTCTTCCATTCCTCTCTGGACCCTGTGTTAATGCTGCACAGTTTTACATCGAACTTTAAATAAACAAGGATTAAACAAACAGCTTTTTTTTTCCTGAGTTTTGAGGTAAGCAAGAACAGCCTAGTGGTCAGGCCATGTCTTGTTAGTCCATTGTTGGAATATCGCCCCCTAGTACTCAATCCATGCCTTGCACTGGAGAGGTCCAGGGCATCTGATGAAGTCTATCCATCCATCACTTCCATGTCCCCAAGGAAGAAGGCCTGGGAGATGGTGTGCCTCCATCAGCTGCAGCAGGGAAAGCAAACCTCCTCCACTCAGTGTTGTACCTCCAGGTTTTTAGAGCTAGTGGGGGAGGGAGTACGGGGTTACCTCAACTTTGTATGTTCTGTTCCCAGTGTTAGCAGCAAGAGGCATTTGTTCTTCTCCAGCATGGAGTTGCCTGTTGTAAGCAGTCCTTAGATAGTCCTTCTGGGGGAGAGCGTTATAATTATCTCTGGACAACTACATGGGGTCTGTTTGTCATCTAGCCTTCCTGATCAAATCACACCATGTCCCTAAGAGGTGAATATTCATTAAAGATCCCGTTCTCACTTTCTCAATGCAGAACCACTCTTGCTCTTCCCTCCGAAAAGAAAAAAAGAAGAAAAAAAAGCAGAGAACAAAGCCATGAAAATTCAAAGTTCATCTAAACCTATCAACATGTGCATAACGCATGTCTGTGCCTGTTAATCACTGCTGGGGAAAGACAAAGCCACAATGCCATTATGGAAAAGACAACAGATCATTCCAAAGCCATATGGCCACAACCATTGATCCTCACGTCCAGGAATCAATGAATGATCTTGCCTAGTAAGAATGTAGAACGAGAGCCAATATTATAACTTCACTGCTTCTACAGACTGTGGGGGAATACACTTCAAGAGTAATGCAAAACTGCAACAAAAGGCACATGGATGTGCTATCAGTATTTGCTATCAAAGATCTTCTCATGTGGCATGATGTGCTTTAAGAGTGATTACAGAAACTTTAAAAAAGTTTCCTTACCCCATTTGTTCCTTCATAAATCAGTTTTTTAACTGAAACCTGAGTTAGACAGATAATCCTTCAAATCCTTGCAGTAGTACATGATCCCGTATATTTGGGTAGGAATCCTCACGTCCATGAACTAGCACTTGTTAAAAAAACTTTGTTATCAATATAATTTCAAGACTGTTTACAGTAAATGCACTGAATATCACAAGTGCAAGTGGGACTCAGCATCTACGTTTTGGTGCCTTCATTGGAGAAGAAACCAGCTTGCGTAACAGGCTTCTTCAACCATTTTTAGAAAGTAGGTGGTCTCTGACATGGTCTTTAAATGCAATGGGCCAGATACTCAGCTGTTATTAATTATCACTCCATTGTCTTTAAGAACACCACGCCAGTTTAACCCACTACAGGATCTGGCTCAGCGTGGTCCTTTCCACACTCTCTGCTTAATTTGTTTAAATCCAAGTTAGTCTAAAGTAGCTTTCAGTATCATTTAAAACTAGCCCAAGGAACAAAGTTTTCTTTCCAAGGATGAAATGGCATCCGGAAATATCTCCTTATGAAAAGGGCCTTCAAAAGCTGATCTCCCACACTGCAGAAGTATGCGGCAGTCTTCAGTTCTCAGGCGGCACAGAAAGAGGGTCTAAATTTGAATCTCTCAGTTCACCATCCTAAACCCCAAGAAAATTTGGATCTGTCCTGCAACTTTGAGTAATCTTCAGTTTAAAAGTTTGTGTAAATAGACAGGAGAATGTCTTGTAACAAGCCACTGTTAATCATTTAGGGCAAGATTTACAGTGAGAATGAAATGCAGAGGTGACACACCTTCACCTTCTCTGACTTTCTTGGACCCTCTGGGCTGCAAAGGAATGCCACTCCTCTCTCAGCTTTCACAATGTGCAAGATTCCCATTGGGCTGGCACCTACATCTTTTTCTTGTGGAAAGCCTGTAGACTTTGTTCATTTTGCTGGCTTGTTTTGTTCAAGCTATGGCTTTCCACAACAAGATCAGCAACTTTTTTAGAGCTGAATGAGAAGCTACCAAATGCGTTTCTCTTTCCTCACTGTTTTACTGGTGGGCACAGCCACCTGTGGGATGTGAGACTTTAGTTCAAATGCCCATCACTCACAGGAGCACGCTTCAGGCCATGAAGTGTTAAGGAGGGGGGTGTTCAGCTGCCTCACCCGTATATTAAAACAGTGAACAGTATTTCAGACCGGGATTTTTCCACTCCTACTTGAAGATGATTCCCAGAAGGCAAGCAACCCTTTTGGGGGGAAAAGCTGGTGACTCTGTGTGGACACGATCCTTGCAGTGACTGTTTGCCTCAGAATCAGAAAAGAGTCTCTGACATATTTTATGTATTAGGGTAGGTGCAGACCCTCACTTTCTCATATTACAGCCATTTTGCTTCACAAAACACATCGAAATGGTCAATGGAGCGCTGTTTGAAAGGAAATGTTTTCTTCCAGCTCTTGGCTGCATTGAGGGGAGGTGGTGCCCAGACACTGACATGATGAATTGTACCTGGGAATTCTGCTCCTGGGTCCTGACACAGGAGCACCCTGGTGATGCTGAAGCAAGGCAGAACAACTCCAGGGACTATTTCCAGGGATTGCTTTTTCAGGCCCTTCTTGGGAGAGAGGTTGGAGGATGGGGTGTAAGACCTGATTTCCAAACACCAGTCATGCAACAGAAGAAACTTGTGATCCTGTGGGGTTAGGAAGAGGTCCCTTGAATGCCCCTAATACCTACATATTAGACATGGATCCTCAGTGTCTCTTTTGGGACTGTCTATGCCCTGCAGCGAGAGGCTCATCTTCAGCTCTAAATGAGCCCTGCAGAGTGTTGCAGTGCCATATAGAGAAACTGCCCAGGTCCCAGCAGAGCACACTCACAGAGGTGTCCCAGATGTGTTAGCCCTGGGAGGGCACATGCGGTTATGGCCACGCTGCTTCCCTCTCTGGAAAGGCGACAGTTTACATTTGTGGAGCCAATGCAACTTGTAAGAGCCAAAACGTAGAAGCCGGCTAAGACCGTTGCTTCCAGGTGCCTGTGCAGGGAGGAGTCCGCACCACGCAGTGAGGCTGGGCTGTCTCTATATCCCAGACACAGGAACTATGCATGTGCATCCCTTTGGCTGACTATGAGACAAGAATGCATGAAAATTAAACAAATTACTGGTTATTACAAGAAACATATTTCACTAATTGGTTTCTGAGGGCAACATTTTATTGGGCAACAACTATCAGTAAGCAAAGTGTGGCACTTGTTTAATATTAGAACTTTATTCTTGCCTAAGGGAAAGGAAAGACTAAAGGATCAAGGAAACAAATGAAAAACAAACATGGAAAGCTGCAAAGTTAAAAACACTGAGGGGAGGAAGCCACAAGGGAACAGGCTTAGATTTCAGAGTCTCCGTAAGCTAGCAGTAGGATCTTTCTTGTAAATTAATTCCACACTTAATTTTTAGAATTCTTCCTTACTTTTCCAGACTCCAGCCAAAACTAAGTCAGATGAAATGTTATAAGAGATTGGCATCCTGGGATGTAGCGGTAAACTAGTTTACTTTCACAGTTTCCTTTCATATGTAGATTAAGCACTGAATTTTCTTTTGTCACTGCTTGGAAAGATCTAAGTTTCCTTCCTAAGGCATCATCTTTTATTAATCAGCTTATCCACAACAGAGTCCAAAGAACTGGAAATGGGTTCAGACAGATGTTGATAAATGTCTTAAGTTTCTTATAAACTAAATCAAGGCCAGCCATGTTTTATTAATAAGCTAACCTTCAAACATACTTTGCCCTCTGTATACTGTATCACACTTTAAATGCCATCCTGTTTACACTGCTGTCCCAATTTTATTCAAGGCTGTTAACATTCCTTACTTAAAAAGACAAACCCCAATGTATATGTACAATGCTGTCTTAAGGAGTAAAGGTGATCGTCTGCAAAAGTACATGCTGTATACCAGGTGTAGTAAGAATTTGGAAAGGTTTGTTCCTTTGTTGTTAAATCTCATTTCCTTTAATTTTATTTTCTTTTTTAATACCTGTTGCTGCCTAAATGTATTTAACCAGCATGCAGCTTAGCTAATCCTATCACCTTGCATGGAAAATCAACTTTGGTCGTGTCCTTAAAACTGTCCCCCACCTTCAGCAGCAATGCTGTGGAATGGATGCTGGGATCACACTATCCCACTTCTAAGAGTCTGTTCTCAGCCAAGACAGATAGATAGAAAAACATGGGCCATTCCAAACTAGAAGAAAGAGAACATTCAGTGTCTTCAGGTCCCACATCATTCAGCTGGTGCCAAGCACAAAACGGACGCTTGAACATGCATTTTATAGATCATTAACATCCTTCTTATAGACTATAAGCATTTAGAACAATGTTTCCATAAAAGAATTGCATGGATCCATGGATGACTGGGTGAGCCCTGTGACCAGGATGATATGTGAAACCAGAGGACCTGTATAGTTGTTTGTTTGTTTTGGGGTTTGGGTTTTTAGGGGGTTTTTTTGATGGAAAATTTAATGATGGGGACAGATGACAACCCAAGAAAAATGGTTAAGGAGGTGGGGAGAGCATGGACAGTGGTCTTTGGCTTAGAGGGTTGGGGAAATGTTGATCTGGATGTGCCCCAGTGACCAGAACTGTGAAGGTGATCAGTGACATTATCACCTTAAAAAAAAAAAAGCTTAAATTATTTTAGAAGAAGGAGAAAACAAAAATCCCTCCATATAGCTTTTGACAAGCCATTTTTTTAACCTATCCCTGGAGGTTAGTATTTTAAAGGAATGACAACACTACTGAAAGAAGTGTTACTGCAATTACAGGAACATGGCTGGTTAAAGGTATCTTGCAATATGCCTTACAGCGTGAAATTTATAGGGGGGTTGTTGTGTTCCTCAAGGTCAAGTGCAGAATGTTTTGCAGGATCAGCCCTCATTAGAAAGCAGATGGCACACAGAATATATTTTCAAGGAGAAAATTTTTCACTTTTTCTTTTGGGGGCTGTCTTACAGATTTTTAAGTTTCTAGAAGCTGATTTTTCAGAGATGCTGGACATTTTAGCTTTCATTGAAGTATCTTAGGGGCTGAGAGAGCCCACAATTCTGAAAAACAAAAGTCCGATACCTTGGGCAAAATCCTGTCTGTACTGTCATTGATTACAGTGTTATCACTGACTTAAAAACCCAGAAGGCAGGTTTGTGGGGTTTTTTAATCATTGCTCTAAGTTTGCACTATCTCCATGAATGTAAAAAATTAACTTCATATATGTAAAATAAAGCACCAAGAAAAAAGCATGTACAGTCAGAGGCCCCTTTTGCAAATATGGCTCTGGGATATGCAGCTGAGAACAGGATGTTCAGACAGGCACAAAATCCCAAGTAACATGTTATCATGAAACACTTCCCATTAGGTCAGAGTTATAGTGCTGATTCATTAAAGTGCAAAGTGTTGTGCTCAGACTACAATTTTCAAATGAAACATTCTGAAAAATGTGCCTTCGTGGCAGAAATAGCGTGAAGTCCTATTCTGTCTTCTCTCCTCTCTCAAGTTTCTCAAAAAATCTTCCTATGGGAAAAGTCATAAGCAGATAAGCAGAATTCAAGTGTGAAGCACAGCAAATAATTTATCTCAATGAAAGGGGTATCCATGAGAGGTCTGAAAAGAGCATTGGATAATTAAAGTGATACATGATTGAAAACCTATTTCTGACTGTGTCAATTAGGCATCTGTTAAAGAATTTAACAGAAACTAATGAAACTGTAGAGAAAAGAGGAAAAAAATCAGAAAGGTATGTTAGATCCAGTTCACTAGATCTATTGTTCCATAAATGTATTTTCCATTGTATCTCAGTGTGCTAAAACACTTTAAGTGTCTTGCTCTCATCAGGTTCTTGCATAAAGCATCCCCTCTGCTCTTTAGGTACTTTCTGACAAGTGCAAGACTCATCCTTGCTGATTAGCCTCAAATCTCACTGAAGATAATGAGAAATCAGGAAGGTCCTTCTCCACACATGTTTGGACCCAGAGGCACAAATGAAAATAGTTTCACTGTCTTTATTGTGTCCAAGAGATGAAAGGAGAAACTTCGGTGGTGCTTAGAACTAGCCTTGTAGACTCCATGTTCTGGGTCTTTTGCAGGACAGAAATCCCACATGCCAATTCCTCTTATTTTTATTGTAGCTGATGAAAGTTTCCAGCATGGGAAATCATGGGAGTCTAAGTGCCACAATTCCCTTGCAAAAATCCAGCCTTGAAAGGGTCAGCTTTCCCTTCAGAAAGAACAATCTGCACAGTTCATGACTACTCAGTGCAGGGTGTCCTGCTGA
>NW_010400422.1:38024-38328 GCF_000710305.1 Buceros rhinoceros silvestris
GCTCAACACCAGCTCTGAGGACTATCCTGTATGTTCTTCATATGAAGTTGTAGCATTACCTCCTGCCAGGTTGGTCTGCAGTGGTAACTACATTTCACTGAGGTTTAAAAAAGAAAAATTCATAAGGTGTCTTTTTCCACATACAGCAAATTACCTGAAAGATCAAACAGCTGATCTGTGAAAAGAGCAACATGTGTTTTCAGTGGGTGCACTGAAGTTTGAGATGCTTTTTTAAAATCAGCAATTCATTTATTTATTATATTAGTTATTATCTTTATTATATTATTTGTTTATTTATCAGCTA
>NW_010400422.1:38566-49601 GCF_000710305.1 Buceros rhinoceros silvestris
GTAGTCAAAAGCCCACTTGAGCCGGACAAGAAATTTCTTAACACTAAAATCATCAAAAATCTCTTAGTCATCCCAGTGGCATCAACAGAAAATTTAGGACCATGCCTACCCTAGTAAAATAAACAAAGTTAGGACACAGGTACAGGCTTTCAGCATGGGCCAACTGTCTTTCTCCCAAGCCATTCCCAAGCACAGCTCAGATAAATTAAAAAGAGTTTTTTTCTTTAATTCCTTGGGATGTCCTCAGAAAGGATGTTCACTGCAGTTTGTATTTCTCATTCTGCATCATTTACTGAAAAATCCCAGCTGTATAGTTATCTCGAAAGATCGACTGCTTTTAATAGGTGAACCACTCTTCCTGCTCCCTGTAGGCTGCAGGGACATTGCAGGAACTCCCTAAAACCCCCTTAGCACCACCTCTACCCTGAGCATCATTCTAACTCTGCTGCAGCAACAGCACGCACTCACTGTGCTCAAAATGTGCTATTGCACGGTCTTCTACTGCATCAGCACTTCACACGCACACACCAGCAAAGCACTCAGCGCTCGGTGTTTGGCGTTGGTGTAGTGGCAGCAATGGGGCTTTATCGCCGCCCTCTCCACCTTAGCCAGAGCAGAAGTGTAAACCTCAGAGAGCTCCTGTGCAGCACGCAGTGAGCAGGCAGCTCCTGTGTGCACCGCCTTTCTGCTGCAGATGTTGGGCCACACGTAAAAGCTCCAGCTGCTGGCTCTGAAGATGTAAACCTGATCCCATGCCAGAAAGCAGCTGCAGGGCCCGGAGGGCAGCGAGCAGCGAACCAAGCAGTTGAGAGGTTGTGCGTGTGTGCATGAGAGTATGCGAGTGGGTTTTGAAAAGCATTAGAATGGCTGGCTGTTGGCGGGAAAATGACTTGCTTAATTGCTCAGCCCACCTATAGTGAGACTGGAGCAGTGTGTAATCACAGCGAGTGTAACTGATGGGAAAAATGTGCCAGTTTTACTGAGTGTAATAGATGCTAAAAGGTATAACCTGCTGTGTGGTTTAACAGCTCCTATTAAACCCCCAGACAAAGCATTTGCTGGGATTGTGGAAATTCTACCAAATTGCCTGTCCCAAAAGTCACCAGAGAACACAAAGCACTTCTCTTTCTATAAACTGAATCATAAAAATAAAAAAAATAGAAAAAGCAATTTCTGAATATGTGGCTGAATTACTGAAATTAACAGAGCACTCCTACTTTAAAAGAGTTTAATGATGCTCTAAGGGAAATGCAAAATGAAGGCATTCGAAAACCAGCGACTGAATGAAGCTGACTTGATCCCTTTTGTGCTACAAATTGCTCTGGCAATGAAGACAGCTGCTAAAATGCCAGGGAGCTGTAACAGCTTCTGGTAATTTTTACAACAGATAAAGTGGTGGTGAGGCAGACAGCAAAAGCAAGACTTGGACTATGCGTCTTTTCCCCTCTTCTTGAGGTAAATAGTCTTCAAAGCGTGTTCAAGCAGAAGCAAAACACTGGAAAAAAAAAAAGGACAGAAGAAAGAAAACTGCCTTCACCCATGGGGAGCAGTGAAGGACCCGGAGTCCTTGGAGAACACTGCAGCAGCTCTACACTCAAGGGCCATTTGGACCTCTTTACAATTAAAGGAACAAGACTTAATAGAAAGCTCATTTCACAGTCTGCTGCTTGTAACTACAAAAAGACCATCAGGGATTGCTCAGAAGCGTATCTGGATGTGACTTCAGCACTGATAAAACATGCACAGAAGAAATACTTGTTGCATTGACCATTGCTGCGGTGAATATAAAAAAAAAAAGCAGAATATGGTACCTGAGAAATGAGAGGGTAACATCCAGTTCTGCAAGTGGGTCTGTGGCTTGGTACTGTAGGAGACACTGCTTATAGAGGTAGAGCAGGACATCGGGGTGCCCTGCTCTGAGGTTTCCCCTTACAGGCATCAGTCCTGGCCCTGGGACAAGGCTGCACCTCCCTCAGGCAGTGCAGGCAGCCTGAGCTGGACAGATTGCTCCCAGTGAGGCAAGTTTTCACAGCTCCTGTGGATGAGGAATGGCAGAAAGAAGGTATTTTCAACATGCAGAAGGATTGCACTGAGAAATTGATGACCATCTCAACAGAAGCTGGGCAGAATTTAGTAGTACAGAAATTATATTTGTGCATTGTGGTGGTGAAAGAATCCGTGCTAGCTGTATGAAAAAAAAAAAGAAGAAATAATCCAGGGTAAGCAGCTAATGAACAGATGAACAGAAAATTTAGGCCATCAACCAGTTATAGGTGTGAGAAGATCAAACATGTCTGGAGGGTTTATTACAGAGACATTTTAAGTATCCCTTGAAGTGTTTGTGCCATCAAGCATGGAAGGCCCTGGCAGACCCAACAAGCCTACAGATCTGGGCTGCCAACAGCTGCTTTTAACAGAACTCTCAGGCTTCAGTGAACTGACAGCTTTTCTCCAGTTACCCTTCAGAAACCAAGCTCCTCAGCTGCTCTTAGAAATTTTACATCACTCATACTCACACCATTCAAGTCAGTCTCTTTGATCTCACATCCATAATGAACCCACTCTCATTACTCAGCAAAGTAAGTCTGAAGGAGCATCCTCTTTGTGCGAATCATAGAGTCATGGAATGGTTTGGCCTGGAAGGAACTATAAAGATCATCTAGTTCCAACCCCCTGCCACAGATCCTTCCACTAGAGCAGGTTGCTCATAGCCCCATCTAGCCCAGCCTTGGACACTTCCAGGGGTGGGGCATCCACACACCCATCGGGTGCCTCAAAGTGCCTCAAATTGTACCTTGGCTGCTAAGAAGTAGAAAATGAACTGAACTTACACCCTTCCTGACACCCAGAACAGCATGATCAAACATCCTCTCCAGTTCCTCCGACCTCTCCTGTTTTCTGCTGTTTCTGCTGACAAAAAGCTAGTGATATCTGCCACATCTTTTACATTGTAGTCACCGAGTATTAGGTTTAATCAAGAACATCATAGAAAGCTCTTTAATCTCAAAGGAGCCTTACAAAAAGCGCTTCCCTCAAAATACTATTGCTCATAGAAAGTGCTGAGCTTTGGTGTAAATCAGAGTTTGCATGAATTTGTTTGTGAAACAAGATTTCACAGCCCTGATACATATTATTATTACTATGAAAACATCAATGGATCCACTTCCATTCCCAAGTATTACACCAGGATAAGCTTAAGCTCCCGTATTTTTTGCCTAGATGCCTAGAAGCCGTAACTCACTAAGCAATAAGGTTCTTCAGCACTTTACCTGTTTACACTGTGGTTTTACCCACACATGCAGAAAACAGTCAACAGTACTTCTCCTTCTAGCCTCTTCTCTGTTTGTACATTGGAGCGATATTCTTGCCTTTGTCTAAAGGTCAGATTACTTTAGCATTCACATTCCTGGTTAAACTTGCAGGCAGATGTTTTCTTCAGGGGGCAGATCATGTAGGAGGAGGCATCGTTCTCTCCTCCGGTCTTCAGTCAAACTAGACTTGTCACGCTCAGCTGTGTAAATGTGCATCTTATCTGAATGGCATATGCTTCATTTTGGACTAACATTTCAATGAGCTTAAAACCAGTTGAGGGTCTGTTATCTCTTCGCTTAAATCCTGGGACGCTGAAATTAATGGCAGGTCTGCTATTGACTTCAGGAAATGGTACTGGGACTCCTGCCTCCCCCTCATCCAAAATGTGGTTCAGTCATGAAAAATTGAAATACATTTCACTCTATTTAGCAAGGACACATTCTGAAATGCAATTTGGCACTGAAGTAGTAAGTCTGGTTCACAAAACAGCTATGCATGCAGAAAAGAAATTACTTTTGCAAAGCCTCTGGCTTCTCTTTAATTAGACTAATGACCCAAGACTGTGACAGGTCTTCTGCAGAGCTGGAGGTCCTTGCGGACTCAGCCTCCAACTGCACATGTATGTTTGAGTTCTATTAATTCTCTATTCTTTTCTGTGAAATTTGCATCCTCCAGCTTGAATTTTCAAGGTCCAGTTGAACATACCAGGCCCTGTGAAAGAAACTTAATAAAGCAAGTGTTTCAGAGTTGGGAAACCATAGCATAAATGCAGCTTTATGAGGTATTTGCTTTTAATTCATGGCAAAGAGAAGTTTGAAATTACGAAAAATAATGTAAATAAGGCAGTGCTCCCTCCAAAAATTACTCCCACAGGCTCTGAAAGCTAATTTTTAAATTATTTGGATAGAGGGTTCGCCTATGCCACTCTAGTCGGGAACTCCCCTGTGTCTAGGCTGTGTCAGGAGGTAGAGATTTTCTCTGGTACTGCCCCGTCATCTCCTCACTGGGTGTTAGATGGAGCCTTCACTCATAAGTGAAATTACCAACAGTCGACTGGTGGCTTCTTTTGGTCCAGTCACATGTGGCACAGCTGGCATGTATCGCTGCCACAGCAGACTGAGAGGAAGGTTGGGTTTGGAGCCAGTGCTTAGAGCCAGCCTGACTCTACGTGTGGGCTGAGTTTTAGGGTGATATTGCAAGGCTGCCTGTACTTCCATTTAGTAAGACTGTTGGCACATCCCAATAGAAGATACTAGTTTCAGTTGCTAACAACTCTGCAAAACTATGATTTGAATATTCTCAATGGTCATCTATGGTTGGATGAATCTTTTAATAGATAGTTGAGTATCTATTATGGAAAAAGAAAGTGTACGGATATATTCGTATCCACTTTCATATTCGTATTCAAGATTGGACTAGGAAAAATATCAACAGCTTTGCCTCTCTTGAAGAAACCGGTGACATTTTCTAGTGAAAAAGCTCAAGTACAATGACACTGGAGGACCCATTCCTTCTTACGTGACCTTTCTGCCAAGGTTAGGCCTGCTCCTGTGAAAGGCTGCCCAGACTAGCTAAGCTTTGGGGAAAGGTCTGTTCCCATAGAGGGGATTTTTTTACTGGATCAATTGGAAGAATGTGATGCTGCCGAGCATGCTCACATTGCTCTCAGCCCACACAGGTGTCACCACTCAGACGATAAGCATGTCCCAGTTCACCGCCACTCCCATGACTCCTTCTGTGCTCCCACAGCCTCCTTCCTCAGGGGAAGTCCTCCAGAAGAGAAGGAAGCCCTCTGATCTGAACCTAGCACAGGACAAAAGTAAAGCCAGGTGGAAAGAGTCACAATATGGCGGCAAGATGTTTCCTGTAGGATCGGTGGCAGGTGGGAAGGTAATGTGGGACTACTTAGGCAATGAGGCATGGCCTGAGAGATGGAAACAAGGAAGGAGAGCTAGATCAGAAGAGGTTTTAGGAGGGAGAATTGAATGTGGTCTAGAAAGGAAGTCATAGCTGGAAGGTGAAATCTGAGGAACAGATCCTGGTGTAGTTAGTTAATGAGGAGAAACTTCCCTTTCTCAGCTGCAGCTCTTTTCCCAGTCTCAGAGTCAATCAATCAAAAATTATGGACTTGGAAAGAATGTTATCCCGCAAAGGAAAAATTGCAGTCCAGTGGGGAAAAATACTATGTGATCATGAAAGTAAAGTCTGCATCATGATGCATATGCAAAAGTAGGCCAAATTTAAATTGTGCAGACAGTAAATATTAGTTTTTAATTAAATTGCAGAAACATTTTATAACGTGATGAGGCTTTTTTTGTTTGTTTTATTTAGGGAGAAGAAAATTGTGGAAATATGTACCACAGCCAGAACAATGAGATAAAGAACACTAATGCTGGAAAATATTCAACGAGCGTATTGAAGTTAAAAGCAATTATCTCAAGAGAACCACGGGCTACCAGAATTTATTTATCCTTCACTTGCAAATTCATATGATTTTTGTTACTTTTATTTTTTCCCCTGGAAACTGATCAAATATCTATGGGAATAAATTTTTAGTCAAAACACTGCATTTTGGTGACCGAACTACTGCTGATGTCTCTCTTAATGAGTCAATTTTCTGTTATTTCAAGAGGAATTATGAGTCTATTCCTTCACAATAAGGGAAGAAACCTGAATTCTGCAGAAATATCTCAAGTATATGGAGTGCCACTGTGTCTGGTCACAGACTAAACAAACACACCCAGCAACATATGGAATTAAGGGCTACGGAGAAAGCCCACTGTTTCTTCAAATGCTTTGGATCAGCCTCACATTTCCACTGGAAAAACCTTCACGGCCCATTGTATTAGGAATATGTAAAGTAAGGGTGTTGCTTCACAAGCACAAGTGCTTTGACTTTGCTGAAAATGCTGTATGGCAGAGACAACTTTCGTCAGCTTCAGACAACACTTCCTTGACTGCCAAAAGGGAAAAATGGACAAATTTCCTGATTTCTAGAAAAGCCAGTCAGTCAGTGCACCACGGCAGACCCTGGAGACTCAGCCATGTCCTTGCTCTTCCCATGGAAATAAAAGGGACTTCTACAGCTTTTAGTTCAAGGAAAGCGAATTACAATGATCCTGAGGGTCTGTAAGAGTCGCACCCTCTGCCTAGCACACCTGGAATGGCTGAGCCCACACTGCCAAGGCTGTGTTTTCCCACTTCCTTACAAGTACAACTCTTTATGACCAAATATTAAGTTCATTAAGGTTCATGGGGTTTCATATTCAGGGCCAAATTCTGGTTTGATTTACATTTTTTGCTTTTCCAGGAAGAAGCTTATCATGTTGAGAAGCACCTGCCTCAGTCAGTGAGCTCCTCTAAGCGAGAAGCCCCAATCCCCCAGTAGGACAGAGCACTGGACAGTTTCTGAGGGAACCAGCTGCTGGGAACCTCAGCAGCTCATTTTGCTGTGTTGGGGGTGTCAACATTTGGCCAAGAATCATTCCGTCCCAAAACAGCACACTGTCAGATACAGCAATCTTGTGGGGTTTTTTCTACAGCACCATTATTTTCTCTTTCTTTGGGTTTGCACAGTGAATTAAGTTATTTTGGAGCAGATCCAGCATGCTTCTCAGACACATTGGAATATATTCCCATAGATTTTTGTTGTAGTTTGAAAAAAAACTAAACCAAATCAGCAGCTTTTTACTCATTTTATTATTAGTTGAAAGCAGAGGCTATCTTGCCATGCACTCAGATAAATAAAGTTTAGAAACGTCAGTGGGAATTTGGCTTTCCTCTCTACTGCTCCCATTAACTTTAAAAAGTTAATGTCTTTTCTTTTACCTCATGGATTTGGCTTCTACCATCAGGCCCAAAACCATGATCTCTCCTGCAAAATACGGCCTTTGCCTTTATTTTAATTCATACACTGGAGGATTAGAGGAGTCAGGCTTTTGCTTTGCTACATTCGGTAGCATCTTATGCGCTGAAGCAAGTGGTGACCCTCTATGGGTGCAGGCACAGGAGGAGGGACCCTACAGAGCCCCATGCACCTGACCCAGGAGTGGCTGCTGCACTGACTGTGGCAGTGCTGGGCTCTGCCTCTGCACATGGTCTGCTGCAGGAACAGCCCCTTCAAGCCCAAAGATCACATCCCTCCTGGACCATCGAAGGACTTCAGCAGCATTTATGTCTGCTTCTTGTAAATGTTCGTTGCAAACATTATGTGTCACTTTTGTGTTGCAGTTGATAGCTTTAGAGAGCAATTATTCTGTAAGAGAAGCTGCTGTTTGAAGTCTGGGCTTGAGACCACAAACGGAGGGTCCATGTGCATCCAGCCACTCGCAGGAAAATAAGCAGAGAGGCCCATTCTGCTGTGCCACCTTTAACAAACATGCAGCACTATTCAGGGCTTTTAAAAGAAAGCAACACAGTTCTTCCTGCCACCCAGTAAAAAATGTACATTTGCAATCGCATCTTGTTTTGCATATGATTGGTAGCATACTTTTAAACTGCTGTAAGTAATAAAAATATATATGTGCAAGTTGACTATAAGAAATGCCAAAGTTTCACCTAATAAAATTTTGGTATGCCTCAATTTTCAAAGTAAATTTGATTTATTTGAGCCACCAGCCATCTGATGACAGCCTTGTGTTTTTTATATGAGTCATGTCCCAAGGGGTCTAGAATATGCCAATAGTGTACCTTGGATCAGATCCAGTGTCCGCAAACAGGTTTTCATTAGACTTTGATGCCAGTTGCATTGGGGAGCAGAGAGGCTGCTGAAAACCAGCTTTACTTTGGGATCATTTCTTTCTTTTAGAAAAAATAACAAAGATCTTTTTTAGAGAAGCTTTACGCCTCCACATTGTAGGTGTATGGCAATATTTTAGGGAACAGTAATCTGTTATTGCAGGTGGTCATGCTGCAAGCACTTCCGTATTTTGAGAACAGATCAGACAAAGTGCAACAACTTTTATTGAAAAATTGCCGAATTTGTAAATTGGAAACACATTTTTCTGTGGCTAAGATTAAGTTAGCATGTATTACAGTCACTGAGACTTCTCTGAAGCTCTAAGGGGAATGTAATTGCACAGATTATTCCACATATCCTGGGTTGGGACCATGGGCATAATAAGGGCACCTCAGTCACCCAGTTCCTCATCTGGGTGTTCGATATCTGTGGTGATACTATGGTACCTTTGCACTGAAGGTCTTTGACAGGCAATATGTTCCTACTTTCCCTTTGTCCCACCAATGCAGACATTGCTGTCTCCCAGCTGACGTTGTGGGAAGGCAGCAGGAACTGGATTTTAGTTTCTGGGAAGAGCCAGTGCTGCATATTGTCTTACCATGCTCACTGTAACAGATTCAGAGGTATGATCTTCAGCTTGAAAGTGGACTTGGGCCTGCCCTCCATTTCCTGTGAGGTCACCATACTTTGAAATTTTGAATAGAACAGGAGGGTAAATCATAGAATCCCAGAATCGTTTTGGTTTGAAGAGACCTTTAAGATCATCAAGTTTAAACATTAACCTGCAACATTAACCCTAAACCATGTCCCTAAGCACCACATCTATAATGTTCACCACTTCCCTGGGTAGCCTGTTCCAATGCCTTACAAACCCTTTCAGTGAAGGAATTTTTCCTAATATCCAACCGAGATTTCCCCTGGTACAGCTTGAGACCATTACTTTTCATCTTATCGCTTGTTACTTGGGAGAACAGGCTGACCATCCACCTCACTACAACCCCCTTTCAGGTAGTTGTAGAGACCAATATGGTCTCCCCTCAGCCCTGCTTTCTCCAGACTAAACAGTTCCCTCAGCTGCTCCTCATAGGACTTGTGCTCTAGACCCTTCGCCGCCTTCATTGTGCTTCTTTGGGACACACTCCATCACCCCAATGTCCTTCTTGTAGTGAGTGGCCCAAAACTGAACACAATATTCAAGATGCAGCCTCACCAGTGCTAAGTACAGGGGGACAATCACTTCCCTAGTCTTCTTAGTCACACTGATTTCTGATAGAAGCCAGGATGCTGTTGGCCTTCTTGGCCACCTGGGCACACTGCTGGCTCATATTCAGCCAGCCATTGACCAACACCCCCACGTCCTCTTCTGCTGGGCACCTTTCCAGACACCAAAGGGCAGTGAAGGAAACTCTAAGAGACACTCAGTGATTCTGGTGGATGCATACACCAGTCCAGTAAAATAATGCCTTTGAGGCAGCCAGATTTGCATTCATCATTGTTAATTCTGTATGAAAACATAGGGCCTTTGGCCTCTATCTCTCATTGATAACAGGCAAAATACTGAAAAAAGAGGGAAATCTTTTTCTTTCATAATAACAGAGAACTTCTGACCCTTCTTGTCTACAGTCATGGGAAAAAAAGCCTTGTGCTTTGTTAGGTGGACACTGCTGTTGACAGAGAGAGTGTCATATGGCAGCAGGAGTGAGGGAGGGATGGAGGAGGCTCATGCCCTATGGGCTGCATCCCTACTAGGGAGGTCAGGGCAAGCCAGTGCTGTGTGTGGCCATGACCTGTGCCAACTTTCATCACGCAAAATTCCATCCCTCCTGTTCTCCCTGTGCAAGATTATCCTCTCTCTGCTTCAGATTTGAAAGCAGAATTACAATGATGCTGGAGATCCAGTATCCCTGGGGTGGAAAACTGCATCACTTTCCTGTGAAGAAGGATGGGGAGGGAAAAAGCATCCCTCCTCTTCCTGAGTGGAGCCCTGCCACGCTGAGACATAGGCTTGGGGGGAGGCTGAGCCCTTCTCAGCCTCTCAAGGGGTTTCACATTACTGCAAGACTGAACCAACCACAATACTACAGGCACTTCTGGAGGGCCTTCAGTTGCTCTTGAAACTTACCCTCAGATAGCATTTTCTGGAGGCAGCAGTACACCGGGCAAGGAGGGAGGTCTGGGCTTGCAGCACCAGGAAGAGCCAAGCTCAGCTTTCCTGCAAGGCTGTGAGCAGGAGGGCAGTAGTTGTCTACAAACCATTCATCCCCAGCACCTCTGCTGTTCCTGGAGAAAGACAGTCCTCACCAGCGAGCCACTCCTCACTTCCTCCTCTCCCTGCTGTATTCAATGCCTCCAGCTCTTACCACCAGTGACAGGCAGCCCTGGAAATTTTTGGTCTCCCCTCTTCAGGGAAGCATAGAAAAATGAATGTGTCACAGCCTGAGAGTCACGTAGATGTGGGGTTGATGAAGGCCATACATGTACATACTATAGAATGGAGAAAGAACCTCGTAGTTTCCTCGTAGCAGCTCTCTAAGATAACCCTGCAACTGAGTTCAGTCCACAGTGGTAGCTGAGCATCTCTCTTCTCACTGATTCCAACCAGATGTGAAGTGTCACACAGCTGCTCAGCGCATGAAAGCCTGCCTAGTCTCTGGAATTTGTTTTTTATGGTGCACTGAGCAATGCATATTGAATACTTTTTGATGAGCTACATGATCTTTAATGGAGTAAATAACCCTCGTAATACAGGTCACTGCCCAATAGTCATTTTCTAATTTACAGATATCATTAATACCCCAGTGATAATTATCTGCTTCATACTATTACTTGGTTTCTAATTAATGAACAACAATCCCTGCAGGTAAGCAATGCATCCTCCCTCTCACTGGATGCAACTGAGCAGCTGCCCATTATCAGGAAGCACCGTTTGTGGTGTTGTGATTGTCCTTCACCAAGTGAGCCTTTTAGTTTCTGTCTGCATTCCTG
>NW_010400422.1:49684-54418 GCF_000710305.1 Buceros rhinoceros silvestris
TCCTGCGAGTGCTGCTTAAGTTCCTTCTCAAATTATCTGGTTTCACATGCTTGATGCTTGCAAACAGAATCCATGCAAATACCCCATGCCATGTGGTCATTAGTCACGGTTGGTTACACTTTTCAACAACTTCTCAGTGTGAATCCTGAAAAGGCCCCACTCTGTTTCACAGTTTTTAAAGCTTACAACTGGTAGAGGTGAAGGGCAGGTTTCTGGGATAGGTTTATTTGGCTTTTTAATTCTGCTGCATTTTTATGGGAAAGAAATATTTCTGTGAGCTTGTGGACACCTACTGAGTGCGACACTTAATTCATGTTGATGTTCAAAATAAAAGAAATTGGGAAGCCCAAGCTTTATTTTCATATATAAGGTTTTCCTTCTGGCTGTGGCAAAAGCCCTTGGAAAACTGTGCCAAGGAGATGCAAGAATTCCTCCCTGACAGACACACTTCCCAGAATTTTCTGAGCCTGGAAACTTTAGCAGCATTTGCAATTGAAGAGAAGCTGGAGTGTGAGGCTCACTAGACCAGATTAGGAACACGCTGTTTCCAATAGCTAACTGAAGAAGCTATGCTCACAACTGAGGTGAAGACAATGCCAGGTGCACTCACCCATAATTTACACTGTGAGAGATTCTGGTATCCTTACAACACACTGGGCTTTCTTGCTTACTTTCTCTCTCACAAAGGGAGTAACAAAGAGACTAGGCTAAACTGGTGTAACTCAGCCACATAAAACCCAAGGAAGATTCAGTTCAAGTGCCCCCCCCACACTGTGTAAACATAAGGTACCCTCCAGCAGGAAGTCTCCCAGAGTGCCTGGAGCACATGTTGGGCCAGCTTACTCCTGGTTTGCACATTAGTAGATACGATGCAAGTGGGCTTAAGACTGCTTGAGTGCGACCAATGCACAGCACACCACACATTGCTTCTGAATGCAATCCGGTCTCTAGCAGAAGAGGCTGTGCATGAAAAGCAGCTGCAGGTCCCAGTATTGGGCACACTGAACGTTGCAGAATTTGCCTCTAATGTGATGGAGCATAAAAAACCACCACGTGTACTCTCTGTGTGCATATATATAGTGTGTGTTCCCATGTACAGTACTCCTTTTCTCAATTTATCACACCCCCTTTGTAGCAGAGGCAGACACAGCCCCAGCCACGCAGCAGAAATCATCTTCTGTCACCAGTTCCACTGGTGGTCCCAGGTCTGCCACCAGTGCTTCTGCCCAATCAGGGCTCCTTCCCTGCCCGCTCACACTCTGTCAGTTCTGGTTTTTTCCTCCATTCCCTACTCTCAGGAAGGAAAAGGGAAACTTGAGAAGGTTTCTTTGTCAGAAGCTGTTTTCCTCCGTCCATAGCAAGTGCAACACGAAATTATTTGCCCAGCCATTACCACCTGGCTGCTGCCTTCTCCTGGTCCAGCCGGCCACAGCCACCTCCTCTGCAACCAGCTCAGTTGATGAGTGGTTACATCTCTGCTTCTGGAGCCAAATACCCATTACTGCTCTCAGCTTTGCACCCTTTCATTCTTGCAGCTTGGGATCTGGAGAAATGTAGGAGGGAGGAATATTGATGTTTCTTAATCTTGGAACATATTTTCCAGTAAAATACACAGTGCATTAGGAATAATTTCAACTTCTCTTATAGATCTCAATGTCAGCTAAAGTCATTCAGGTTTCTGTTGATAGCTTATTCTTTTTGGTTTTATTCTTTTTTATTTATTTCAGTTAACATTGGAAGATTTATGCTATCCTTTGCAAAAGCCCTGTCTCCCCTTCCCAATGTGAAACATGCTCCTGTGAAATTTGCGCTTGCAGAGTTTGCTGGGATTTGTATTGTACTCACAAATACGTTCTGCTCCATTCTCAGTGGATTCCAGAAACAAGTGTTAATGCAAGGTCTTGTCACCAACTTGCTTTGCAACAGAATAGGTAACAGGCTCAGGAAAGGGTAGTATAAAACATATCTGTGTAAGAAAAACTGGTTGGAAGAGTAACTTAAAACTCAGATTTCCTTCTCCTGCCTAAACCAATGACAATTGTATATATATTAGAATCAATCAAACCCCAAAATAAGAAAGGAAACCTTGTTCTCCCCATTGCTCTCCTAGCTCTTGTTTTCCAAAACATAACAAACCCTTAGATAGACACGGAATGATTTATCAAGAATGATGTTACTAGGAGTGTTACAAGGAGAAGCTGACAGACCTAGGTGTGTTCAGCCTTAATAAGAGAAGATGAAGGTGGTCTGCAACCATCTACGGAAGGAGAGAGGCAAGGCAGAGCCAGACTCATCAGCAGTACACAGCAAAAGGCTGAGAGGCAATGGGCACAGGTTGCAGTTTGGCAAATTCCCATTAGATATTAGGATAATTTGCTTACACTGAGGGTGGTAAAAAAGTGCAAAATATTGCCCAATATCCCCTTGAACATACTCAAAACTCAGTGATCTTAAGGTAAGCAACCTGATCCTACTCTGGAATTGGACATAACCTCAAAGTTGTGACTGCTTTGAGCAGGGTTTGGATCAGATGATGTCCAGAAATTTCTTCCAAATTAAACTATTCTATGAGCCTATTACAACTGGGAAACTTAGAAGAGTCATAAATGAAACTCTGTTCTCTCATGAACATTTCAGTTGTTACAAAGCTGGACATGGATTGAAACTTGGTGTAAAGTCAGCTCAGATTTTTTTTTAGCAGTGTGAAAGTCACTGGATTGTTACTGCCCTGTGGACGGGGGATTTTCCAGGCAAGAATTGGCCACTTGAGTCAATGAAATGATGTGGGATGGGTGTGGGAAGGAAAAGGACTAGCCCTAGGACAGAGAAGCAGGAGGAGAGCTCTGGAGAATTAGCTCATGGTACTGCCTGCTGCCAGGGGAAGTGAAGGATGGGGAGTCAGAAAATTTACCTTCTCTTCCAGTACTGTTTACCTTCTTACATATACTCCCAGGCAGGCAGCTTGGCTTTAAAAGGCTGTGGCATAGACAACAGAGGCAGCAGAAGCAAGACCTTTTGTCGTATTCAACCTGGAAGAAACAACAAGCTATTACCTGTGCTAGGAACTGGCCCTCATTTATTTGATATTATTCTACACTACCTTTTTTTTCCCTATGGATGAATTGTTCATGAAGCTTTATCATTCTGTTAGGTGAAGATTTTATTTATTTATGAAGCTCTTAGTGGCATAGGTCTAATGCTGAGTGTCATTCTCCTCCCATTCAGGTACCAGCTCAGAAATGCAGAAGCAAGGAGGTGCTAGTAGCAGACTCCCTAGTGGACCTACTTCTAGAAGTCCTCTGCTTCCCTTTCTCTATGTTTGTTTTGGAATAGACTGAGTCTGGTGACATTCAAATGTGTTACAAACTCCAACTGTTCCCATCCTAGCCTTCAAGAAGGGAAAAGAACTGCAAAGAAGAGTACATGGCAGGAAAAAAAAGAAATTGTCTTTTTATCTGCCAGGACACCAGAGAAGGTGGAACTTGAGTGAATCTGATACAACTGAGATAATTATGCTGAGGCAAAAGAGAACATTTAGATATTCCTTTTCATTGTAGAGGACTTCAGTCAAAGTTTTCAGAGTTTGCCATAGACTGTCATGCTAGTCCAATAAAAATCAACATTTGAAAAATTATTACAACTTCAATGTGGAAAGGCCCAACTTTCCAGAAGGGTGGAGTGTCAAAATGGGCCTCCTCTAAATCAATCAGACAATCTAGCCATAAATTGACTCAAGTCTCCAATGTCAGTTGATGTTTCATATTTTTCAGAATTAGCCTCCGATATTAAGCATTGTGACTATAGCAGTGATTTACTGATGTCTCTCGAAGACATTGAATCATAGTATGTTTTGGGTTGGAAGGGACCTTCAAATGCCATCTAGTCCAAACACCCAGCTGCGAGCAGGGACATATTCATCCAGATCATAGTCCCATCCAACCTGACCTTCAATGTTTCCAGGGTGGGGCATTACCACCTCTCTGGGCAACCTGTTCCAGTGTTTCTCCACTCTCATTGTAAAAAACTTCCTCCTTATATCTAGCGTAGATCTACCCTCAAGACTGCTTCACTTCTTCAAATTTCCCCAAAACAAAAGTAACTGGTTGTCCTAATTGTACATTGTTCTCAATGAATGGGTACAAAACGGGAGAATTCTGAGCCTGGGACTAAGATATTTTGTTTATATGATAAAAACAATGTCTGTGGATTTGTGTTGGCCTGGAAACAAGCATTGGCATGAGAAACTTTTCCCATACAACAACTTATTTATTTTTAACAACCACAGCATTCATTCTCTATCCAAGGATAAGACAAAAATCACCCCCAAAATTTTTTCTAGATGATGTCTGCCTTAGCAGTTTCTTACAGGGTATTTCTTAGAAAGAGCTGATATCTATTTCCAGCAAATGTCCCACAGAAGGGAACAGATACATGATTGGGAAAACTAAGAATATTTAATTCATCTTAACATGATTAAAGTCTCAATATTTTTGCTTTTAATTGATAGCTGTATATTATCTCTACATCTATATAAATCTTGAATATTGCCAGCTTTCATGCAAGTCCCTTGAAACCCAGGCCCTTCAATTGCTGTTTCCTCCTACACATTCCCTTGTGAGATGTACAGACCTATATGAAAATATTTTTTTTCTGTCTTCTACTTTTAATTGTGGAATACGGAGAAAGAGAAAATACATTCTACTCTGAAACTGTTCGTAAGATTCTTCTCCATTT
>NW_010400422.1:54503-61920 GCF_000710305.1 Buceros rhinoceros silvestris
CAGCAGGATTAATAACCAAAGTCTCATTAATTATGTCTGTGTGCATCAACTGATGGGAAGAAAGCTTCAATCCATGATCATAAATGCTGGCACAAGAGAAAAAAAATTCAATGGGGTAGTATTAATGGGTGCAGAGGAAACCCAGTCTATGTCTCAACAGAAAAAGGTGACTTTTTATATCGGTTTGAAATACTCTATCTAGCAGCTTATTCTTTGAATACATTTCCACATACATTTGGATTCTGTTCTTCAAACTCATATCATGGCTGAAGAAAACTGAGATGGAGTTTGAAGGACCTGATTTTGGTAGGAAATTCCCAGCAGGGTAATACCACCCCTGTGCTTCAAGCCCCCATTAAAGTGTCCGAGAGGCACTCAGTTAAAATTCATTTCTTCACCCAGTCTTGATTCAGGGCGTGGGTATTCTCTCCAAAGTTATATAGGAGGTTTTGAGGAGAGCCTTTACCAAACTTTTGCTGTATTTCCCAGCCAGCCTGTTTGACTTTCTAAGTCTATGCCACAGCTTTCACCTTTTTCAGCCCTGTAGTGCTCCACTTGTAGTTGCTTCCTCTTGTAGTCCTCACCTTCTTGGCCATGCAGGAGTCAGATGTGGAGGAGAGCTCTTGAGCCACGGGATTCTTACGCATGTATCCTCCTCTCAGCTCAAAAAAACAACTTACACTCATGACCGGGGAGCAGAGCACTTTCACCATGTCCTGCAGAGAGGACATAAAAGGTCAAACCTTGCATTATTACAGTGCTGCAATGCCACAGACCTCTGTAGAATAACCCTGAATTTCAATGTATACTTGTGCAACAAAGCTGACCCAGGACCTCCTCCATCAAAAACTGACTAGAAACCCCTATCCCATCATCCAAACAAAACACATTAGGGCATATAGTTCCTGGTTTTGCTTTGGGAATGAGAAGATAAAACACCTTCCTTTCACCATGGAAACTCACAGTAAAACACAGTCAAAACTTGCAAAATCAGCTAACTCACATGACTGAACTGAGGAAGATTTACAGCATTTTTCAACATAATGGCACATTTTTTTTTCTCCATTGATAGAACTGTGTAAGTCTGGTAAATAAGGGCCTAAATAATGTACATAGAAGTCAACATTAATTTTTCCAAATTGCCACTAGAACTCATTTAGACTCTCAGCATTTGTAATACTTGAACAAAGATTGTTGTATAACCTGTTTGTCGTATAACCACTTAATTTGCTGTTTTGCTATACAGAATCAGAAAACCTTCTAGTGCAGCCCACAAAAATGATTCCAGAAAGAGATTCTGGGAAATGCTGAATGGAGTACAGTTTGGGGGTCCAAATGCTGCACTGGCCTGCAAGCCAGACTGCTCCCCTGCCCTGTTCTCAGGCTGCAGAGAACCCAGTACCAGGAGTCCCATCAGCCCAAAAAAACTTTTCATCCTTGGAGGCACTTTCCTTCTATACCTTCCTACTATACCTTTCTCTAGGTGAATTGCAGAGGGATGAGCATGTTTAATGGGAGATGAATCACTCCTACACTCAGCCAATTTAATAAAGCAGAAAATATGAATGAAACAGCCATTTTAATAGGTTTGGCTGGTTCTGCAGGGAGATTTAAAAATCAGGAGTGAAGCATCAGACTTGGCATTCAAATGGGAGCCAGCAACATATGGAACAGGGCACATAGATGATGTGCTCCTGGCAACGTAAAATGGACTGTTTGCTTTCTGAGCCATTTGGATCCGCTTTCTAAGGTCAGCAATTTCATTGCTTAACAATTTCAGTGATTCATCTGCAGTTCATAGCTATGTGGCTCACTACAGGTAGGTCAAAGCCAACGGGCTGGAGCAAGTTCCTCTGCCAGTAGTGGTTGTTTCTGAATCCAGCAGCAGGCAAGCAGGAAGGGCACCAAGGGACCTTTGAAAGCTGACCCTTTGGTGCCTTGGGACAGCAAGGTTAGTGATACTATAGCCCTAACTCCTGTTTGACTTCCATGGCAGTTAAGAAGCCTAAATAACTGCCTGGATCTGGGCCTAATGTCTCTGAAGCATTTCCCCTGCTCTTGCCATCTATCCCCTGTTAACCTAACAATAATCTTGGAGGCTGGATATCTGATTTATTTACCATGCTAGTGTTAACTGAAAAGATCACATGCCAGAGAAGATTCACAAGGAGGTATTAGCCTGCAGGCTAGGGTGAAATCAGCCAATAGTACTCCCTGCAATCTCCCAGAGCACATCACACCTCGTAATACTGTCAAATTATGTCTGAGAATAGAATGGCAGGAAGGAATTGGTAAGGCTCAAAGCTGACTTTCCACAGCTGGCTCTGCAATTTAAGCCTGGACCACAAGCATAAACTTCCTTGGAAAGCACCTCAGCTCAAGAGGGATTGATGAAAAGAACAGTGGCAGATGCTGGGCAGCAAAACAGAGTCTTTTGCTCAAGTATTTTCATGCTCAAGGCAGAGGTAGATGTTGTTATCTGTTTTTTGCCTTTTCATAGCATGCTGTAAGTCTTGAAGCAAAATTCCTGGGTAAAAATCAGTAGATTGTGGAACATACTATGCTTCATATAGCCACATGTGCTTATGTTCCCTTCCTTGAATGTGAATTGAAGAACTTAAATTACCAGTTAAAGGCCTAGGCCCATATTCCGTGATATCAGATAGGGCATTTTTAAGGGATAAATTTCCAGGGGAGTAGAAACACCCTCCTCAGTAGAGGAAGGTAAGATTAATGAACAAATTGAACACATAGAGGAAGGAACATACACTGAGCAAGCTGGCCAATGTCATTGAGAGGCCAATCTTCATCATTGTTGAAAGATTACAGCATATGAGAAAGGTTTCTGAGTTTGATGGACAAGGAGAGAGCAGTGAATGTTGTTTATCTTGACTGCAAAAAGTCTTTTGACTAATATCCTAAATGACAGGGAGAAGGAAGTTCAGTCTGTTTAAGCGGACAGTGAGGTGGATTGAAAACTGTCTGAGCTGACTAGTTCAAGGGGCTGGTGAGCAGTGGCAGAGAGTCCAGTTGGAGGCCACTATATGATGGTATACACTGAGGGTTGATACTGGAGTCATCTGACATACAGGGAGCGTCTGAGAGAGCTGGCACGGTTCAACATAAACATTAACATTAACAGTACTTCGCTATACAAAATTAATGGCCCTTATGTCAACCCTGTTTTATTTTGGACAGACTTAGCATTACAGTGTATAAAATATGTAAGGGTTATGTAGCTAAGTAGGCTATAATGAAGACAATTGTTGTTAAGAAAAGAATGAGATTTTAGGATTTGGGGAAAGGTGGAAGAGTTGGTCGGTCCTGAGGGATACAGAACTTCCGGTTTTCTGCTTTAATCTAATCCCATCTATTTCATGACCAATTACTTACGGGCATTGTCTTTCCCAAGAACACATAATGTTGTCTGCCTGACTTCAGACTTTGGACAGGAGGGCCATAATGGTGGGGAGGTTTGTTTTGCTTTCTAATTTTGGGTGGAGGAGGCCACCAACTCTAGCTGAACTAGTTAATCCCTCATTTAAAATCTCTAAGAATTGGCTGTTCTGAACAACACATAACTCTGAGTGCAGTCATAGTTGGGCTTCACCGTGTCACTTCTCAGTTAAGCACAGACAGAAAAGTACTAAAGTATGAGGCTTTCAATAGCAGGATTTTTCGGAAGGTATTTTTCTACCAGTTACTTAGTAAAACCGAAGTACTGCCTCACACTGTTTTATATGCAAGAGATTTTGAGAAGGGTTGACTAATCGTTTATTTAACTTTCAAGCCTGTCAGAAACTGGGATCTTATAATTTATTCACTGGACAAGAGTTTGCGTGCCTGGTTTCTTTCCCTCAAGCATCCCTAAAATAAATCCTGACATATTGAATTAATTTTAGAATTAGCAAAGTGTTAATTATACTTTAAGATAGTGTATTTAGTGGTCCACTCATTGTGACAGATCTCTGAGCCGTTAAAAAATATTTTCTGTGCTGCAGAAGAATCCCAGCACACTTTCCACAATCTCCGTTACTAGTCTTATATTACATGTGATAAAGCCTAAAATACCTCTTGCACCAGAAAACTGGTGGAATTAAAAGCAGAAGATAAAGTCACTCACAAAACCTGATTGAAGTAATCCCAGTGTCAGTACAGAAAATTTTTCCTTTTTCTGAATGCTGGCTATGAAAACTAAAAGAGAGGAAAATTATGCATCTTTATATTTATTGCCATCCCATGTGAGAATATGCTGTCATTACCAAACAGATAAGTATTTGGTGTGAACAACATGGAGCCTGTATGAAATCCAACAGTGCATTTCACTGGAGCAAGGACTTGACACTTACACTTTACAAAGAGAAACAGAAATCATGAGGCTTTCCCCACTCCTTGTAAAAAAGGATGGTCATGTCACTGTGTGAACAGGTATTTGCTAAGTATAACCATACCTTCACTCATATCTCCCCCACTCACCAAGAGAAAAACTCAGCAGCAGCTAACAACGTGCTCTTCCCATATATCTAGCTTGTTCTATCTACCTGAGACTGGAAAATCTCCAGTTCTGGTAAAAAAGAAGAAGTCAAGCTTTTAAGCTATTTAATTTAATGGCTGTAATTTGTCACTGAGTAAAAGATTTCCATTATTTTGCATAGTAAATATAATCAGCAAGGAAAAAACAAATGTTTGGGTGAGAAATACCACCTAGCCTTCACAGGCCTCACAAACAATGGTAGAAATAATAGAGAGAAAGTAGCAGAGAACAAGTATTGTTGTCCATCTATATGATGCCATCGTCTTGCTGGATTCCTTTTCTACCCTCTTGGTACTGGCAAAGCAAGTGACTAATATATTTAGTGTTATGAGAACTCCACAAGGCAATGACATCACATTACTCAATTCGTCTCCTGTGTCTTCTGAGCAGTCAAAGGTCTCATATACGCTCAAAAGAAAATCAAGTGACCTAGTCTGAAATGAAAGCACTTTCCAACATAAACAAAACCAAAGTTCTAGTATTTTGCAGTTATGACAAACTATTTTGAAACTTAATGGTTTGGCCCTCACTTTGAATTAGTCATTTTTTATTTTATTTTTTGTTAAGTGAAAGAAAAATGCCAAATGCTGTCAGAGCATGAAACTTACTGGTATGAGGTTTCTCTGTTAGATGATGTTTCCTACACTGATCTTATGCTGCCAACAACTAAAATACCTTTTAATGTGTTCTGGCTTTTAATGTATAGCACTGCCTGCATTCCATATGTTTACCATTATCCATAGGCTCATCAGTCCCCTTTATTTTCAACAGAGGCAGTTGTGGAAGGAGGCCAGATTGTGCAGCAACACAGTTCCGGTAGTGAAATTAGCAAATACACAATATTCCCAGAGAAGTAGTCCTGCTCGCTTCTGGCCCTAAGCCTATTTCTGACACAAAAAAATGTCCATAGGAAAGGAATTTTATGTTCATGTATGCTTGAAAGAACATGCGTGTGCAATATAGCACACACTACACACATTCACAAAGAACACTTCATGTACAGCTCAAACCTTCACCAGGTGACTCCAATTTACAATGTAAGAAATCGAGGTACTGAGGTACGGGGATGCCAAGTAACTTTCCCAGAGTCCTGCTGTGAGTGTGAGCCAAGCTAGAAGCAGAACTTAAGACCGTGGCTCTGTAACGTTCTGTCCCTGGTGGCAATAATGGCCAGAGGTATTTCTACGTCTCACTCTATCCTCTGCTCTTCTCCCGGTCTCTGAGCTGCAGTACAACGCCCCTGCAACTCTGCCACAACAGCTGTTTTCAGGGAAAGGAAATAGGTCAGGAAAATGGCTTTAAGAAAAACATTTTTTCAACGGTTTTTAAGGGAGAGAAGGCATTTTGCAAATCCAGACTTCTCACCTGATCAGGGTCACTGTGTTGGTGATGCAAGAGTGGTTTTGTCAGCATAGTCTGAACGCAGAGAGAGATGATGGGCAAGAGACAATGAACAGGCAGGGATTCCATAAACAATCATTCGCACATCTCTGGCCGAAGTTATCTATTCATGCTGATGACATCCATGTGGTACTCTGCAGAATGAAGCAGTAAATTGAAATTATTATGTACCTTTCACTTACCTCACTTCAAGTTCCCCATCTGCTCTGTAACACACTCTTCTTGTACTCCACTTTCTCTTAATGAACTATTACTAAAAAACCCCATAAACCCCTATTCCCTGGACATGGAATATTAATCCTCAGCTTACCCTATGTTTGATCTTTGCATAAGAAATATTTAGATGTGGACTGCTGGCACTTAGAAATGAAACTTGGGAGTTCTGTCAGCAGAAAAAAAAAGCATTTGTGGCATAAATGGTAGTTGCTGGCTTTGCTGGAAGTAAATGCCCTTGCTTAAGTGCACCAAAGACAGAGTGTATTTTCTCTTTAGGAAAGTAATCAAAGGTCACTTCTTCAGGTGTATCCAGATATGAGTTACAGTTCATTCATCCCTTCATCCTTCCTCCCCAAAAGAACTGAAAACACTGTTTCAGGATATCTGAGGCATGTGGTTTGGCAGAGGAGGCAAAAAGAAAGCCCAGCAGAATTGTCATCCATTCCTGAGACATAGCTTAGGTCACTGAACTTCACTTATGTCTGAATTAATACCCACCTCCCACATACACCCAGCAAGCAAATATACCCACAGTTTTCATTGCCTTCACCATGAGTGCTGCCCAACCTAGTGGCATCATAGGGAAGGCTTTGGACATGGAGAGGTGGTTCCCCTCTGGGGAGGTTATCACTGACTCACCCCAGCCTGACACCAGCACCGCACTGCACAGATGCCAGGGTGCAGAAAAGCATGTGTCAGAGATGGTTACCAGATGCGTCCCATGGCCAGACTCCACGCCTGGGTGCTGTGAGGCAGGATGATGGTGTGGCCTCCAGCCACACAGCCCTAGTGTAAGGTATCTCCCTGACGTCCTGCTGGCACAAGAGTGGTCAAGCCCAGCATTGCTCTGCATCTCCCCGCCACCCCCATGCTCCCCAACAGTCACACAACTTCCACCACTTCCAGCACTTCCTGCAGCCTAGGAGACCCCTAAAGCTTAAGGTACTTTACTGGCCATTATAAGTCAGTTAAAGTCCACATCGAGGTACTCCCATAACTGGAAAGTCTGGTATAAGCCTACTGTAAACTCCATACTTTAATCTAGCCCATAGCATCGTCGCTTTTCTCAAGCAGAATGAAAATATATTATCTACCATTACCTTTCCAAAATTATTTGGTTTGTTATGCTTCTTTTCAGTTTCTTCGCTGGTTCTATCTTTATCTCATTAAGCTTGAATTTCTCGAAGTCCCCATCCTATTCCTGCATACAGTTGCTGTTTCCTACTTAGGTTATCTGGTGAGATATACTCATAGTCCTGTAGGGAA
>NW_010400422.1:62018-99056 GCF_000710305.1 Buceros rhinoceros silvestris
AGATCTGCTGGCTGCTCCTGTGCTGGAGCTTGGAGCATATATAGGACAAACCTCTGCCAGCTTATGTGTTTGTTTTCCGAGTAATAGAGTTATGATGTGGGATTTTACTACCTCTTCTCCACTCCTCACCTCAGGCAAGCCTGTCTCCTGGCAATGCAAAGAATGCTCCTCCTGCTTCACTGTATTCATACACAGTGGTTTGACCTGGAGTTATGATCATGATGTTGACATTTCCCAGGAAATCAGCCTGGAGGATCATGACTGGTTCCATCTGGCCTCAAAATCTAGGGAAGTATTTAAAGATTTTTCTTAGGTGAGTATAGCCAAGTCACCTGTTCTGTCTGCAACTTTTTTTCTCCTTTCTAGTCCAGAAATTGAGTAATTTGACTTGGTTTAATATATGTTGAAAATAAATATCCATTGAGTATATGTTCGGTACATATTCAAAATGTAGTGAATATATAGTGAATATAGTGAGCATAAATGAACATATAATGAATATATAGTAAACACCCACCTAACTTGGTGTTGTCTTCAAACTTTCTGAGATGCATTTGATCCCTTCATCCAGATCACTGATAAAGATATTAAAGAGAACGGGCCCCAATACTGAGCCCTGTGGGACACCACTCGTGACCAGCTGCCAATTGGATTTAACTCCATTCACCACCACTCTTTGGGCCAGTCCATCCAGCCAGTTTTTTGTTCAGCAAAGTGTACACCCATCCAAGCCATGAGCAGCGAGTTTCTCCAGGAGAATGCAGAGTGTTTCAAACTGTGTCAAAAGCTTTACTAAAGTCTAGGAAGACAACATCAACAGCCCCTTCCTAATCCACTAAGTGGGTGACCTTGTCTTAGAAGGAGATCAGGTTAGTCAGGCAGGACCTGCCTTTCATAAACCCATACTGACTGGGCCTGATCACCCGATTGTCCTGTACGTGTCATGGGATGACACAAGATGATCTGCTCAAAGAAACCTGGTCAAACTTGACCTGATCAAAGAAACTCTGTGCAAATTAAGACAGTAAGTGGCGTAGAAGAAATGTGACTTGAATTCCTGAGCACTTTAGATGTGTCGCTACTATTGAATGCAATGAAGAAGCCATGCATGATACCCGTGAGGTGATTTGAACACTAACTTGACCTTCCAACTGGTTTCGACTGCTCTCAGCTGGGTGTGTGGAATTGTGTTCTTTGGAGTACAGCCACCCTTTTCCCCTTGCTCCAAGTACCTCTGATGTGTTTACTGACTTGTGGTGGTAGTTGTGGCACCTACATTAGACACAGAAAAAATAACAGAAATAACCCCTTCATGGTAAAAATCTGAATTGCTGCCAAGTACAGGATTAATTTTTTTACCTCTGTGTGTTGTTTCAATGATGATGGCAGTGACATTGCACTAGTTTATATAGATATCATACAGGATACAGCTGTGGTGAAGGAAGGCATCCTTAGAGACCCAGAGTTCCCAAGTGGTGTGGTTACAAACCAGGGCAACTGTCCCTTGTCTTTGTGTAGGAAGGACAACTGAATACGTTTGCCTTCACTTGGGAAACTCCTGCACGACCAGAGCGATAGTCAATGCACAAGTGCAAGTAACAGCCTTAGGTAAGAGAAGCTTCTCCATTGCAGTGAAACATCTCCCTCCATCCCCAATTAGTTTTTCACTGTTGAGGTGCACTGCGGGTACTGATCAGTGTCAGGGGGCCCAAAGCAGGCTCATCAGAGCTGAGGTATTTGCTATCATTGAGCAGACATCCAGCTACATCTGCTACAGGTTTATAGACCTTTCAGAATAGGACGTTGCAGAATAAGTCTGGTTAGGAGAACAAACTTCTCAAAATATGCAATAGGACAGGAACACAAAACCTTATATGCATTTGAAGGATGATACGTGACAACACAAGGAATGTTACTAAGTATACCAGTTGAATTTTTTACCCAAAAAGCTGTTACCGTATGAAAAATGTGTACAGATATTTCTAATTTATTTGGGGTTTGTGCATGTCAGCACATGTTGATCACCAAACCACTGATAAAAATCATTCCCCGTGCTAAGCGATAGTCAGAGGAGACAAAGCACTCTAAAATTATTGAGATGCTTGTTTCTGTTCTTTCCTTTGAACTTGGTTTTCTTTGGGGCTGACAGTGAAATAACAGACTTAGATATGGCACAAATCCAGTTCCACTGTGAACTTTTCAAGTCATTGTATTGCCTCCCAGAACATTGTCATCTATTTCACTAGATGTAAGAACACATCACTGTTTGAAGGGTCTTGGTGATATTTTGCAGAAAGACACCTGAGGAAGAAGGAAAGATGAGGACAAATAGGTCAGCTCTAACTTCCTCTTGCTGTTCTTCTGCTTTCTATTTGCCAAGCTCTATGCAAAGCTTTTTGCAAAATTTTGAAGATTTTCAAGGCTTTCACATATGTTCACTCCTGTAGAAGAAAAATCAAATTATCTCTCTTGATGTCAAGAAGTGTATTAGTGGTTTCCTTCCATATTCTACCTCATTCTGTGGAAAGCTATTTCAACTTAGAGTGTATTGAAGGGAAATCTTGAAGAAGCCAAGTCTTATTTTGAAATTGTTCATTGAGTCTTAATGTTGTTGAGAACATATTCAATAATGCTAATTAAATCCAACATTTTTTGGCAAAAGAGAGCACCTGTGACATGAACATCAGTGAATATACATAATCATAACTCTAGCACAGGCAAAAAATTACCCTGTAATAAAGACCAAATATGTAGGGGGGAAAAATGCTAAGCCAAGAAGCAAAGAGACATAACTTAAACATGATGATTTCTGTGAAGTTCTGATAAAACTGATAAAGTTGCTGATTTGCTACCCTTTACATCTTATTTCTAATCCCAGAGCTCCCTTAATTAAAGTTACCTAGATTTGTCCTAAACATGTCTGGGATATTATATATTTGAATCATGATTATATGATGAATATTTATGTTCATTGTATACCTGGGGAAAGTATTACAGACTCAAAATACTCCTAATAACAATTTAACTTATTGATGACTAAATAAGAGTGCCAGGAATTTGAAATATGACCTAATGGTGGCCAAAGGGAAAATTCAAAGACTTACGACATTTTTTAACATGAAGTGCTATGATTTTAAAAATTAATATGGTGGAGAACTTTGCTGAGAAAATTTAATTTTGCAGGACTTAATTAGTTGTGTTCGTTCTTTTGAAAACTGCATACTTTTAAATGAGGGCTTTGGGTTCCCTTGTGTAGTCTAGAACTATTTGTTTACCCAGAGAGGATCATGTACTTGGCATGAAGAGCTACTTGCAAACTGAATGGGCAAGTAAAGCAATATATATCAACAGTGCAGAATGCCACCATTAGAGGGAAGTATTACTAGTTGCTCTGGCTTGAGCATGTGCTGGCAGGAATTAAAACAATAATGTAATTTAGAAATAACGGAAGTTGACTGATCCCATGGAAGGCATATGAAGAAGAATGTATAGTGGAGAAGCCTAAGGCAAACTTTTCCTTATACTGAAAGAGACTGAGGGGTGCGTATATGTGAATGAGAAATCAGATATGACCAAGCAGTGACTGGCTGATGATGGTCTGTATTAGAAGAACGAGACCCACATTTTACAGCTTTTAAAGCAGCATTAACTTAGAAACAAAGCAGGAGGGAGTGTATCCACCTTGATAACAAGCTGGATCAATTCTTGAGGTTGTATTTTTATATGCAGGAAAGGAGGTAAGGTAGAAGTTGCTACAACAAAAAGATGATCAGATCCTGGCTACTCTGAATGAGAGGACAAAACGTGGGATGTGGAGAGAGAAGTCAGCAAGAAGTGATCAGAGTGAGGCAGAGAGGGGGAAAAATGACAGTGGCTAAGCAAGAAAAAATATGTAAAACCTAAGAGCTATAGTTTCTGTAGATTCATTCACTTTTCAGAACATGTTTCCTTGTTTTCCAACATCAGAAATCTCATCCAAACGGGTCTTCAGGAATTGCTGTATCTGTACGGCAGATACTTCTTGATTGAAGCGTGGGTTTGTGTGTGAGTTTAGGCATAGATGGAAGAGTATAAATTCTAACTCAATTTCCAGTGTTTCCTGAAGACTGTCAGAGTTTAGATCCGCTCAACCTTTTTGGGAAGGTTGTCCGACCTGGATAAGCTTATAGCATTTCTAAATATAGTGAGGAGGATGCAGCAGTTGTCATGCACAAAGAACATAGTAACTGCCAGGGAGAGAAAAGATTATCTGTGTCTACCCCCTAAAGAAGGTCTATGCTTGTAGTTCCCAGAGAGACAAATGCTTCATGGCTGTTCACAGAGTGCAGCATGAAACCCAGGTTCTTAACTTCCATTCCTCTCCCAAAACCCCGAAGGATTTCCAGACCTTGAAACCCTTCAACCCAAATCCTCTTAACTCCTGCCACGTTTATCCCCACCTTGCTCCAGACACTGCATCAGATTCTCTCTGATTACAGCTAAGCTTTTCCCAAAGATTTGCTACACCAGCTTAATGCGCTAATTCATCCTGGCCCAGAATATTCCTTGCTACCTCAGCCTGCCCTAACCAGGTATTTATCCAATTTCCCCAAACTTTCCCAGGCGCTGTTGTGTTGCAGCCCTGGAGCTGTCTAGTTGAGGCTAACTCAGGTTGACGCAAGGAGTGGTCACTTCAGTGAGACTCCTTGCTTCTTCAGGGGAAAGCAAAAACAAAATGGCAGTATTTCCAGGTTTCATCCAGATTATGACCTATCAATCAGGCAGTCTTTCACTGTCTGCTGCTCAGAAAGATAAGATTCATTTCAACTGTTTTCTTAATGAAGAAAGGGAAGTGCTATGAGACTATTCCTCCTCCTCACAATGACCATAGAAGAATGGCATGACCAGAGAACCCCACCAGCTCACAGAGCCCAAGACCAGCAAAGACCATCAAGATCATGCAGGCCAACCTCCTTCTTCCCTTTGTAAACTTAGACCAAACCCATTTTGTTGCCAGAGGTGCCAGACGGTCACGCTTTTCAGAAACATATCTAAGTTTACTAAAGTCTGCAGTCTTCTGCAGTGAAGGACTCCCATGTTTGATTACCTTCACAGCTAGGAAATTGCTTCTTATTCAGATTAGATTGACTTTGTTGGACTCCGCCTCCTTGCTACTGGGTATTGTTACACTTTTGTCAGCAGGTCTGATAGGTGTCTATCCCAGAGGACTGCAGCTCTCACAGTCATTTACAGATCAAAACCCAGTCTTTAATGTTGCTGAGACCTGAGCCATTAATTTTTCAGAAATTAGGATTGTGTCTTCAGACTGCCTCTGGCAGCTAATGGAAAGCACCAAAAGGATTTGAATGTAGAATGATGTGCATGTGGTGGCCTGAGCCATAGAAATAGAATCATAGAATCATTTAGATTGGAAAAAACCTTTAAGATCATTGAGCCCAACCATAAACATAACACTGCCAAGTCCACCACTAAACCACATCCTTAAGTGCTACACCTATGTCTTTTAAATACCCCCAGGGATGGTGACTCAACCACTTCCCTAGACAACCTGTTCCAATGCTTGACAATCCATCCAGTGAAGAAATTTTTCCTAATATCCAATGTCATATGCCTCCAGCTGGAGCCTGTGGATCACCTATGCATTTCGCTCAAGACACATAAACCACAATAATCCATCTTTGGGGGTTGGGGGAAGGACTGGACCCCAAAGGGAGTGGGGGCTTTGCTCCCACCTAGGAGGAAGGGATTAATTTCCTATCAAGAAGGAGCAGGGTCTGACACTAACAGCACCTGGTCTGTCCAGGTCTAGGGCATTCAAAGAGTCCAAAACAGTTTGGATTTGGCTTCTGCCCATTGTTTCTCCTCCAGGAGGATAGTTGCATGTGTCCACCCTGCAAATTGCAGAGTCAAACCTTGACTCCTAAACCCCAGACAATTCCTTCAGGAGGAGCTTTCCTTGAGCTGACTCTGAGCATGGTCATCCAGAAGAAACAAGGGCAGGAACTGAGATGCAAAGGGCAGTAGGGCAGACAGAGTTGATGCAATTTCAGCACTGAGACAAAAAAGGCACTTGATAGTTTTACAATATTAAGGAATAGCAAGTAAAAGAAAATGTGGCCACAGAGAGAAGCCCCAGGGACATCAACCGAGTGAGAGGGAAGAAACCACAAAATAGCCTGAAGGTTGGGGGTGGCTGCTGACTGCTGAGCTCTCTCAACAGGCTCTGAGTTAGGCTCCTACGTAAGGATTGCAGTTTTTAACTCCAAGGTCCTCTTCACCTCTAAATCCTAATCTGCCGAGGTTACCCCATGAATCGTAACAATGAAAAAGGTACTTGATCACTCTCTAGCTGCAAGTGTATTTGGTCACTCCGCTGAAAAATCAGTTCCTTAATCCAAAATGCCCCTTATTCCAGCAAGCGAGCAGAGGAACAGAGAACAATGACTCCAAAATGGCTGAGATACCAAGACCTTTCTGAGAGAGGGACTAACAAAACACTTCAGTGAAAATTATTTTAAAAACTCCCGCTTAGTAAACTAGATAACACAGAGAAAATATTTACCCTAGAAAGTTATTAGCAAGTGGCAGATGCTTAGAATCACACCAGGAACTTGCTGTCTGCTAGACATGAGTGTTGAGGGACATGAAGGGATTAACAAGGAAACTTATTGCAGCACAGGTAATCTATTTTTGAAAATTGGGAGGTATGGGAAATTTTGAGGAAAAAAAAGAGCAAGTACAGTACTACTCATCCAAAAAGGAAGCATGATTCTGGCTATTATTGTCCCACAGGAAAAAAATTAAATTACTGTAGATAATAGACTCCTGAGCAATACCAGAGCTCATTGTACACAACTTTTACTAGATATGCCTGACCATTAGAGGAAGGAAAAGCAGCAGCAATCATACTTGGTAATATGTGTTTGGCCCCCATGTTTTGCAAAGTAATAAAGCTGTCTCAGTCATGTCTCCGTTCTCATGGAGGCTGAGGACTTGACAAAGGGCAGGGGATAAAGAAAAGCACCAAAATGGCAAAATATAGACCATAAGGAAAGTGTCTAAGGGTTCAAATCAAAAGAACTAAGTACCCTAGATTAACTTACTTGTGCGGTTTATGTGCATGTTCACAGAGCACAGGAAAAAAAAAGCCAAATACTAAGTTTATCATCAACTGCAAAGCACATGAAGGTCCTACCATGACTGATGATAGGTCCAGACCTGTTAAATTCTTTCCCTCATGATTTAGATGTGAGATAGAAGTATTTTATAAAAAAGGACTGAAAAGTTTATGTCTGCATGAGGCTCTCTGTACATGTATGTAAAGAAAACAAAAGAGAGCAGATGTTTGGAGGTCAAAGAAATTTCTGGGAATCAGAAATCTGTAGAGGTAGCCACCAGGCAAGGAAAACTGAGCTCCTGTTAATGACCTCCAAACATCTGCTCTACTCACTCCCCTGTTCAGTTTCTATTATGATCTGGGGGATCTCTTATGCAACCATGATTTGTTGTCTTCAGTTTAGGGGGTTTGGCTGACTTCCAGTCTCTGTTTTAAGTGGATGTTTCTATGAAGTTTTGCAAATTATTATCAATATCCAGTCTCATCTTTCTTGAAATAGCATTGAATTGTGCACCTGCCTCTCTTTCCTTCTCCTTATATTACAACTTTTTTTAAAAAAAGGTTTTCCTAATGTATTCATCTGGTGAAACAGAGTAGTTCTGAGATTGCAGATTTTGCTGTTACAAGGTAGATAAATCTGACCCAAATCTGACCCAAAGCTTGTTTCATTATGTCAGCCACCAGCCCAAACCAAAAATTAGCTTGGAGTGCTCTCTTGTAGTGGTCAGTCATCTGAATGTAAGGAAGTTTTATATTATAATGCTGTATAAGACCCAGTGTTCACAGCCAATGCCTTCTGTGTCTTTGTTAGAAAAAAAGACAAACAAGTCAATTTTCTCAATGTTTAAAATTTAATTTTATACTGGTAGATATAAATAAACTGGTGGAAGGAAGGTGGTTTTTCTTCAGTGGTTTAGTAAAACCTCAGTCAAGGAATTGACTTTGTGAAATATTGGAAGTGTTTGTTTGAATAAAATATCCACAGGCTGGCTGGAAATGGGTGTGCAGCTTGGTAAACTGGTCTGGTTCTGTGGCAAGCTAGGATGTTTTCCCCCCTTTCTTTTTTATAAAAAAGGAAACAAAACTTTGACCATGACTGGTTTTAGCATAGATGATTTTATGTGACTAAATAAGTGAGAAACTAAACAGTGGTCAGATGGGGAAGGTGAGAGGTAAGGAGAATATCATGCAAAATTAAGGAGACAGTCAGGGAAGCACAAAGCAGCAAGCAACATCTCTTAGGAAGAGACAGTTACAGAAAACAGTTTGTTCCAAGAGTAGAGCTAAACAAACTTGATTTTCTACGAAGTTTTCCCTATGCACCTTAACAGCTTCCCTAGCATTCTCAACTCCTTGTCCTCTACCATTCAGTAGCCCTTCCATACCTACCTGTTTTCCCAGTGAAGCAGCAGCAGGTGTTGTGACAGGTCCAGTACTGATGAATCAGGCAACACGTGGCCACCACAGGCTGATTGCTGTTTACATGCGTCTCAGTCAGGATACTAAATAATATCCCCCCGCTCTGTTTCGGTACCCACATTTACAATGGTTTAAGGCACTTTGTATCTCTCAGGCATCCAACTGCCTCTTGAATTCCTTTGAAATTGGTCTGCCTTTTTAGGTGGACTGACAGTTGAGAAGCCTCTATCAGTTGACAGGCACAGGTAGATGTTGAGAATGATGTGTAAGTAGGCATGACATGCCATCACATGGACATCTTAGGCAGATCATCTAAATATGTATATATGTTTAATAACAGTTTGTATGCAGACAGAGGAGGAGACAGAAAAAAAGACACTAGGATCTAAATCTTAGCGAAACAAAAAATAATTTCCACTGTTGCAGAGATCAGGTAAGAGCAAAAAAATATTAACTACTTCTAATGAGAAAACTAAATGAAATTTAAGTCTCAACTAATTTAATGAATGATGCGTTATTTAAAACAAGAGGTTGTGGGATAAATTTCCACATCGAAATAAAAGATACCGTATAAATAGCTGACAATAAAGCTGATGGTGCAATGTGTTCTGCAAACTGCCATAAAACAGAAGACGGATGTTTGGTCGGACTCGGAAGGTAAAAGGTGAAGAACTTAGATTGAGAAGGTGGAGAAAAAAACATGCAAGAACAACATGGAGAAAGAGCATGGAAATGTTTTGCTGAAGGATGAAGCCTCTGGCTGCCATGTTTACAACAGCAGGTGCTCGGGGAAGAGGCACTGCAATTCTGCAGGATTTCATGGTCCCAAGGTTTTGAGATCCAACTTAAAACACCTCAGGATATTATTAGAAAGCTAGAATATAGATCATGCTTATCAAAACAGGTGAGAAGAGGTGCAGGAAATGAATGTGGTTGAAAGCTATCTGTTTGTCCCCTCACAACTGGGCTTGCCCAAGCACTATCTTCACCCCACCTTTGCTTACAGAATTGAAGGCTACTTAAATTAGTCTTTTGAAATTTGCTTATTAGGAAGTTCCTTTGCAACCAGCAACTGGGGTAAGGTCACCATGGTAAAATGTTGCACAGACTTTTATTTTTACTTATGTAAATCTGGGAAAGGAAAATTTTATGTACGAATTTTTATACTGACTTTGACTTTGTCTTTGAAAAACGTTCTCCTAGTAATGTCGTCTTCGACGTAAAATTTTGAACTGTTTTCAAACTGGATTTTTCTTTTTTAAGATGCCAGTGTTGACACACATTGAAGAAATCTCAGTGCCTGTCTTCTACAGGTGTCAGCATAATGTTGTCTCTGTGTGGAATGAAGAGTCATTAGAGTTTGAAGATGAGAGTTACAGCAAGAGAAGTCAGAGAAGTTATGCATTTTAGGCTCTAGATAGTCCAGCTAGCATGAAATTATTGACTTATAGACCCATGGAAGAGTCTTAATAGGAGAATCTTATGGCACACCTAGATGGTGATAAAGCTTGATTAATCTGAACCATGAGGACATCTTTTACTTTCCAGCATTTTAGGTTATAACCCTCATAATCTCTCAGTGAAGATACAACCTTCAAGGGAGACCTTGCAGTAACTTTGTATTGGAGTTCCTCATGACAGTTCAGCTGTTCCCTTTACTGTAGGAGGAGCTTGCTTAGACCAGACACTTAATGTTGACACAGATACACCTCGCAAAATAAATCCCACTGTTAAAATGCGCAATGGTTTTTCCAAGGAAGGGACCTTGTTCTATAAAATGCTGCCATTCACTACAAGGCATTTAGAAAATATGGCACTGAAGGAACTAATCAGTGTTGGGTTAAATAAAACCTGTGAAACATAATAAAAGGCAGAGAAATGTTTCTGAGAGATTCAGATCTCTTTCGCACTGGGTCAGTCACCTTTCAGTATAATCTTTTAGGTGAAATAAATATCATGCTGTAGATTTTTTAAGAGAAGTGCCAGATTTTATATTCTTTGAAGGCTAGATAGTATGGCAAATCTCCTCTTCTTTAACAATTTCAACTCTTGCCAGAAATAACTGCTGTGCAAAGGGAGAACACTCTTCAATATGTTAAAATTAGCTAGAATAGGGTGTCTCCTAATCAAATTTTGTCCTGAATTGCCAAATGATCCATAGTTGTTTGTGTTGTAGATAACACTCCACTGGGGACTACACTAAAATCCCTGAAAACTCGTATTATGCCAGACCTCTGGATGAACTTTAACTCTGTACTTAGAAGTGAGAGACTGGTGCTATAAGCCACCCAGATCTACATTGAACACTGTAATTTCAATTGTACACTTAGCTAACGAAGATTGCCTTAGATTAAATGAGCAATAAATTCCCACCTCTACAAAATGGACAAAACAAGGTTTCAGAATAATGTCATCTGCATTTCAGGCCACCCTCAGATGTAATGATGGCTGAAAAGGGACAAAGTGGCCATTGGTGGGATCCTAGTACTTTTTACTTTGCATGCAACAGATGTTTCTGTGAGTTGGTCAGTTGTATCGTATAAGCTATAAAATAAAGACAGAAAACTTAACAAGTAATTGGCACAGGCCCAACACTTGAATCAGCTTCAACTAGTATGAGAAATGATGCTGCTTCAAGGGTAACTATAAGGAAAATCTATTCTGATGGAGTGCACCTATTCAATTTTGGCTGGTTGCTGTTTGAACTCCCCCTGCTTACAAGTACATTAGGGAGTATACATTTCAAAAAAACGTAGCACAGCATTGTTAAGCACTCTGCATGTATTTATCCTGTTGAAATGTTTGAAGTTACAAGCCACAAATGAGTTTCTAATTTCTCTCCATTTTTAACATGCCCTATTGGAAAATGTCAGTGCATCCATACATGGCACTTGTAGTGCCATTCCAAACCTCTGCAACAGCTGCATTAAGTAATGGAGACGCAGAGGCTGGAGCAAACATTTCCGGAGCTGACTGCTTGTGTGAAACACCCTTTATCTTCTCTGTTCTTTTCTAAAATCGGCAAAGCCTCCTTCACCGTGCTGCTGCTTGGTCCTTGCTCCTTTCTGTTCTTAGATTGGCCAAAGTGGACTCTCCAGATTTGAAGTCTCAGAGAATTCCTGTGATGGAGACCTGTAGGAAGGACTTTGCAGTTGAATGTAAGCTGACTTGTACTGATTCCCCCCAGCTGTCTGGTCATCTGGAGAGGGAGAAATACCAAAGGTCTCCCCATGCGTTTCAAAATCTTTTCTTTCTGCTGAGGAGAGGCCCTAGTACCCAGTAGTGCTTCCATTCTTGGAACAACTCTAGGGGAAGCTCCTTCCTGAAGTCCTGTGATCCCGCTTAGGCTGGATTGCCTTCTGTCTTTAAGGGAGGGCAGAGCATCTGTGGTGCTGATGGAGTTAGACCTCCAAAGAGCTCTGCTGATCTCATCACTTTATATGCTAAAGGTGATCTGGGGTTTAATGACACGCAAATGTTCAATCCCCCCTCACACCCTGAGCTCAAGGAGCTGCCATTTTTATGGCATGTTTGCAGATACCCCCTAAGGCCCCCTCCATGCTCCTATCAGACAAGAATCTTTAGACAGACAGAAATACAATGATGTTGTACTGGAATACAACACCACAGAAATCCTGTTAGACCTTATGTATGTCCCTATCATGATTTTTTTTCTTTGAACGAGAGCTGTCAGCCTTCAAATCTGGGATTTAACACAATAGTAATGGAGAAGCTTCTCCAGGAGCGCTCTCTCCCATAATAGTAGAAGTCATCATAAGGGCTTCCTTCTTATGACCTGCTCCTTTCATTTGCTATTGTTTTCGCTATTAGCTATTTGCTATATTGTTTGCTATCAGCTTTTGCTGTTGATATTTCACTTTTATTTTAAATTGTCCAAGAACCATTTAGATAACTGTGCTATTCCAGGTTGATACAGCTACCAAAACCCGAAACAGTGAAGAAATACCCTTCGCAGTCAAGGGATCCTGCTGTGGAAGTAGTATACTGCAGGAAGTTAAGTGGTAACTGACTGCCCTTAGAACATATTGCAAGACTTCTCTTTCAGAATTTGGATGTATGAAAATTGAAGTGCATGGAGCATGAGAACTGAGATGGGTGACAGACAGCTGTCTATTAATATTTTGTCCAAGATCTGTTCCTGCAACAAGGAAACACAAAGAGCAAAAGACATCATGAAACATATTAAGCACTGTCCTTTCATCCTGGAAGACACTGAGAGGGTACAGAGGTGGATGAAGAAAGCTCTAGAGAAGATAATGGAGTAGTGGTTTTGCTTGAACTGGCTTTAATGAGTGGGTTAGATATTTCCTTACTTACAAGCATAAATAAAAAATCCTTCACATTTTCTTGATACATTTATATTTCTTCTAACCCCAAATAAGGAAATGCAAGCCTTCCTTGATGGATGCCTACAACTTAAAAATACCCCAGATGATGAAGGTCTCTTTCTGAACCATTCTGATAATCATTTCTTCACCCACAAAAAACATCAAAGTTACCTTGTTTCAGCAGAGAGCTGGCTGCATAAGTGGAGTTACCACATTCTCCTGACTATGTGAGGCACATCTGGCAATTTCTTCCAGCACGTCATCCACGCGTGCACTGCAAGGCTGATGTGTGCATGACATATTGGACAATTGTTTGTACAGAACACATGTAGTAACACTGGATTCTCCAGAAACATTTGATTTATTATTTTATCTACCATAGAACTGGTCAACACTTACACATTAGAAATGTCTGGTAATTCCTGATATTCAACAGCCTGATCTGAGCTACTGCTGCTGCTATGACTAGCTAGAGACACTTCCAAAAATCTTAGATGTATATGGAAGCTGGTCTCTACACTTGGATGTCACTGAACGGGGGGGTGGGGTGTGGGCTGTGAGGGGGGGTGTGTGGCAGGGGCAAAATAAAAAGGAAATATGGGAGGAAACCTGGTTTTCTACCTGCTCAATTTTAGCTAAAATCCTAATTCCTCTAGAAACAGTGGCAGAGCTCCCACTGCCTTTGGTAAAGTCAGCATTTAACCTCTGGTATTTACTTGCTAGTTCTCATATCTTAGCCTTAGAATATGCCTAATGTTAAGGGTTGAGGGGCCGAGGTACCCACCCACTTAGAGGTGGAGCAGGCAAAACTGAAAGGGACAAGGCTGGTGGGACTGCAAGTCAGTCATTCACACACAAAAGGACAAAGCAGCCGTGGCTGGAAGCTCACGTGCCACTACATCATGCTTCAAAAGCTCATGGAAATGCCACAAATGTAGGGTGGTAGCAAGTGCAACAGATGCTAAAATAGAATTCCACTGCTGTAATTCAAAAGGGCCATGGATGATAGGGCCAGAAAAAGTTGTTTTATCTACAATTCTGATGTTCTTCTGCATAACATCAGTCACAGAACTTCAAATTCACCCCTGAGGTAAGTGACTGAGGTAACTGGGTCGTTAGCACTGTGGCTTCTACAAATTCATTGGTGATGTCTTGTTACCACAGCAAAAGGATGAAACTAGGGGTGTGGTGGCAGTGTGGGCTAAGAAACCTCATTGTGTGTCCAAAGGCATGTGGCAAGCCTGGCTACAGATTGACAACCAAGGCCACTAGTCGTCCCCAGTCCCTGCTCATCTGCATTGGGAAATCCAAGCTAATGGCAGGGGATGCTAGCCATGCTAGTGCCCTGTTGGCCACAGCAGACAAGGTTCCTTACCCAGCCTGATCTGTCAAGAAAACTGGTCTCTGATGGCTCCTGGATACCGGATTGGTGAAACTGATTTCCAACATTTCCAAAGTGCCTTAAATATCATGTATGTAATATGTGACAACTGCACCGTATTTAGAAGAACATCAAGGCAAAACACTCTTACTGCTGTGTCTTCAGAGTGTTTTGGCTGTTCTCAATCTCAAAGTATTTGCATTTATGTCCTGAAATAAACAACAACAACAACAACATTTAAAAGAAAGGATATGTGTATTTTATTACTTAAAAATAAGCTTTATCAACTCCTTACGATTCATTCTTCCTTTGCTCCTCAAGTATATGATATTGAGTATATTACTTTCCAGCAAATGTCTGGAAAAGGAGGAGTTAATGCATCATGGAAAATAACTTTGTGTGGAAGACATTTATTTTTATGAATCTGGCTCTAAGACTCTCTCTCTAGTTTTAAAATTACTATCACAGCCATATTGTGCATCAAAAAGCTCCCACTTAGCAGAATATATGATCTCAAAAATGAATATCTGTTAGATTGTTCATACAGACTGCTTCGAGAAATAACTTCTCACAGATGGAAAGCTATAAAAATGGTGTTCTGCTATCTTGTAGTTTGAACCACAATCTCAGAACATATGAAATATTGATATTGAATCAAGCTGTACCTGGTTTCTCTTGAATGAATTCTTCCAAGTTCTTGACCTCTGTTCTAGTGCTGTTTCATTTTAGGCTGGAATCCAATGTGGGGGTGGGGGGGAAGGGGGGTAGAAAAAAAAAATCCTTAACCTTTTGTCCATGAGCAGAGGCAAATCAGGAATGACATACTGTTATCTAACCAGCCTATTTGATATTATATGCTGCCTTGAAGAGAATTGTTATAGTCAAGTATAATGACATGAACGGTCACAAACATGAACATTTACTTGGTGTGAAGTATTTTCACTGCCCTCCCTACAGAATAGATATGTCTGACAATGAGACATGGCTTAGAAAGCACCGCTGACATTTTTGGGTGTTGGAATAACAAAAATAAATGTTTGTTGCTGCTGTCCTTGTCTGAAGAAGTTTCTTTACTGACTGTACCATTCTCAGTGAAAAATGCCAACATTATCAGTAGAGAAGTCTACCTGTGAATAAGGAATTTCGTTCTTGAAGTCTCTCTCTTCATACACCTGTTCAGTCCTGGCACAGTTTTCAGAGTATACTGCAAGGATGCTTTCAAATCACTACTGAGTGCCTTTAAATCACTACCAAAACTACTGAAGCCACCAGTATAACCATTTCCTGGAAAGTTTTCAGTGCTCTCTCCTGGTGTTCCTGACTTTCTTAATAACAGTTAATTCACAGTGTCAAGGTCCCATTGGTTACCAGATGGGTCATTTAACCACTCACAGAAAGCAATCTATGTTTCCCAGTCAGAGTCTACCGCCTTGTACCTTTTGATTGTGAGCTGCAGTATGATTGTGACTTGTAATGAACAGAACAAATGTAAACACCTAACACCTCAAAGCCCACTCTAAAGCTAACAGAGACCCTGGAGAAACAGCTGGAAAAGCAGAGCATCAGTGGTCAGAAACTGCTGCTCTCTATTTTGTGGGATATAATATCCTGGTCCTGGTTTTCTCCTTCTTTCATTTTTAATAAACAACTCGTATGGAGCAACTTGTCCCAGGTAAGCTCTTGGTTTAGTTCAGCTCACTATGGCAGACCATTTACAGGTATAGTACTTTTATTTTCCATACCTTTTTTTCCTGTATATGTATTATTCCTCACCTAATAAATCCTTTATCAAGTTATACATAAAGCTTGAATTGATTTAGAAAAGGGTCTGTGGCAGATTTTACAGCTGAACTTCTCAAAAATGCTATTTTATCACTCCTGGATTTTCCATATAACTGCTAATACCTGTTGGTCCCTTTCTACAACCCAGCAGCTAGCTGAAGTGTGCCAACCACTTCTCCCAGTACAGCCGCTCCTTGCCCAGTTCAGGACTCAGCAGCTGGAATGATAATCTCAAAAACTGACACTAATACTGTGCTAAAGGCTGTTCTTGAGGAAGCATTTGTTTGACAGGTGATGGTCCTGCAGCTCCCGTGAGCCGCAGCAGAGGTGGGAGTTGCATGTCCACGTAGCTCAGGCTGGGCTGAGGGCCATAAGGAGCGAAAACTGGCCACCTTCAGGAGATGGCCATGAGAGTTGGCAGGAAGCACCAGACCCCCTCCCTAAGGAGCAGCCTACCCCTCTGCTGTGAGTGATCACAGGGCACTCCTCTTAGGCAAAGTTCAGCATCTAAAATCAGTCAGGGTAATGCTTTCAAGGCAAAGCACTGAGGTGCCATTCAAATGTGTGGAGGGTCTCAGCCCGCAGAGCTGTTGCAAGTAACTTTGAAAGAGCCTGGAAACTGTGATCGAGACAGGCAACTTCCTGCTCCAGAAGGCTTATGTCTGTGGTGATGGGCACAGTTCTCGAAAATACAGAAAGGGGGAATCTGGTCTGAAAATTGTTGGCTACTGCTGGATGAGAAGAATGCCTGAGCCTTCATGCAAAGTGTGAAGGCAAACTTCCCCAAAGCTCAGAGGTGCTCAGCCCTCAAACACTGGTCTATAAGCCTCACTTGGATAGCCTTGCACTGCAGATGAGAGGTAATATTTTTTTAAAAGCTCATTGAGAAAGAATTAAGAACAACAGGCAGGGAACATTCAATTCCGGTTTCTTATTCACTTCATACTAACTTTTATACTACTGTTTCCTTCAACAAAATACCTCTTGCTGTGCTAGTGCACCTTCACCTCATAGGTTTGTTGTTCTGTCTGAGCAAGCAAACAAGTAGCCTTTGGGACTGACTGATGGACCAGGTTTGCCCCACCGAACCTCAGGAACCATGAGTTTCACCTGGACTAGGAACATACTTCTCCATAGAGCATGGAGAGTGAAAGATCTCTCCAGAGGTGATTCAGATGGGCTGACTTGCCCCCTGGTGACGCCTCACTTGATTTCCTGAAGCTACACAGAGAACAGCAGAATAATGCACTTCAGTCAAGTGCCCAAATTTGGCATTTGTCACCCCAGCAGTTTTCATTGAAAGCTACCCAAAAATAAATCAGTCTTTCAAAATGCTAAATAAAACCTGTGACACATCTTTTCTCAACAGGGGAGGCATTTAACTGGAAATAGGGAGAAAACTCCAAGCCAAAATGACGGTGCCAACTACCTACCAAGATCACGTCAGGATAGCTGAGCAGGGAGAAAGGATAAAGAGAAGGGAGGGAAGGAGAGGGAAATCCCGGGTGGATCTTCTGTGGCCAATTAATGCTCAGAGGTGTGGAGGGCCCGTAAAGCTAGGAAATGCATCTCCTCACTGTCCCCAGATACCTGCATCTGCTAAGGCTGTTACCCACTCTGACGCTGCCAAGGGAGCTGGGGACCTGTCCCAGGAGCCCAGAGCAGCTTTCAGCTCCCCAAGACTGTGAGCTCACATTCACTTGGCCAGAATAGGAAGTGAAATCCAGCTTTACTGAACTGCCTGGAAACAGAGCTGTCTGGAAAAGCATGAAGGAAGGGCCTTAAAACCTGTCCACTGCAGCAGTTTTACATTAAAAAGGAGATGTTTCAGGCAAACCCAAACACACTCAGATGGCTGGAGCCCCCAGCTTCCACTCAGCTTGCACAGGTTATGTGCCTTGCACTGACCACCTTCATGCTAAAAACCAACCCAAAGCATCTCCACTATAGAGCCCACCAGGTCTCCTTTTAGTAGGTGGTAGCCATTTGCTCAGCAAAGCACGATCTGTGTCAAAGATGCTATTTGATGGACAACACAGATCCATAGTTAGTACTTTTTTCTTTTCCTAATTGTATCAAGTGGCACCACAGGGGAACCATCATTGTGCCCAGCTGACCTCCTGGTAGCGCTTACAGGGAACCTCTTCCCACCCACACATTAAAACTTGCACTGTGTAGACACTTACACACACTCTTGTGAACACTTTGCTTTTGTTCTTTCTTGTTTTGTTTCCCTTAATCTAAAAGAAGTTACTCAAACTGAGAACATATTGTTGCTCTTTGTGTGTGGAAAAACATAACATAGCAACTTGTCTTAGCGTTCTAATAGTTTCATGATGTGCTTTTAAACAATGTCAAACTTGTTCAAGACTTATGACATTTGAAGTTGGCAAGTAAATCAATGTTGTTTTTTTTTTCACGAGGGAAACTTTTCGGAAATAAAATGTTTGCATTTATTTCAAAGGAAAATATTCATCCCTGTTTTTTCTGTTTTCTTTTTTTTAGACATAAAGTGCTGTGTATGCAGGATTATTTTTATTTTGTATGTATGTTGCAGTGCTCAACATTTTAATTGCCACTTCCTCAATAAAAGTACTGGAAATCTTCCATCTTGCCATTAGCACTTACAAAATAACTGTTAACAATATGTTATCCAGACACAGAACTTTATAATTAACATTGGACTAGTCTTCAAAGTCTAGTGACTAAAATATATCCTATAAAATTACTGGACTTCATTCAATGCTATTCTGCTGTTTTAATGTTCAATAAATGTGTCGAGGGGAGATACTTGGCAACATGCGTCAGTCTCTCTGGCAGGGAGAGTGACTACAATGGGGGTTGCTCTCTGCTGTATGGCAAGAGCACCAAGGCTCTGCTGGGCTGCCATGCAAACACTGAAACGTTGCTGCTGGTGTGAAATAACACAGCTCCCAGACACACTGCTGTGCAATCCTTCAATGCGACGCTCCTCCCTTGTCAACTGACAAGGAATTGGACAGTTTTCACATAAGCAATAAAACACAACAGGCAGTGTATTTCTGGACCATTATAGTACAACTGGGGCAGTGTCAGAAGTCAGGAGGCTGAAGGCCAAGCGTCTCAACTATGGGAGAAATACAAGATTGGCTCTGAAGAGTCTTAATGCTATCCCAAAATGGAATTTCTACAGTACATTAAATAAGGAGGAGCACTTAGACCTGTGCCTTTAACATAGACATGGACATGACATCATTGGCAGCTGATTAAGAGTTATTCAAGCCAGAATTATGCTGCAGCCATAGCAGGCCATTGCACTACTAAAGAGTTTGGAGGAGAGGATGAAGTGGATTGGAATGCACTCTTTTGAATTAAAATATGAGAAAGGTATTGTTCTGGATTAAAGGAAACAAAAAGAGAGTTTTGCAGGATCAAGTTAATTTAAAGAAGTATCTCCAAATAATCTGGCTGTGCGAAACTCCTTCCCTGTGGGAAACATCTGAAAAACACCCTCTGCCTAGTTTTTGAGACAATCAAGGCTAATGGACCGACAGATGTGTGGATACAATTCTAGAAGTTATTTTTACTGGGGTATAGCTCTGATCACACCAACCGTATCGTGGTGTTTAATACTCTAGATGCTCGTAGGGAGAAATAATCACTGTTCCAGTATACTTTCAGTCCTTTATAACTATGAAATACTTCACATGCCCAGTGGTATCAATGCCAGGAGCTGCCATAGACAAGAGTCAGGATGTCCAGAGCTCACACCTGTCAAGAAAAGTTGAGGAGTCAGAAGCAAAATCCTTGTCCTTAAAGCCAGAGTACTCCATGGGGAACTGAAGAAAGGGACACAGGAGGAGTGCAAGGAAGCCACACACATATCTGCCAGTTCTGCGGTTTTTGGCCTGGATGTATCCAAATGTATAAAGATAAAAATGTGTAAATATGCAGTGCAAATATTAATACAGAGTTTGGCTGTATCCAAAAAGCAAAATTCTCTTATTTTCCAGACGACTTTATTAATTTTTTACAGATTTTTAGCAGACAATATGGAAGATATAACTGCAGCATCTATGGCAGAATTTCCTTCAGAAAGCAGCCTTAGTAGAAACTATTTTTTTATACACTTCCTGTTCCCTGTTCGTAGGTCATCTGGTGAGGCCACAGGTCAGAGTAAGGGCTTCAGCGGAAGAGCAGCACCAGGGAAGGGCTTTCATCTTTCATGCTCATTGCACACATGAACATTTCCTTTCTGTCAACAATCTGGACACCTGGTCAGATCAGTTATTTTCAAATTGTTTGTCATTGTCTGAGCAAGTTTGTTCTCTTTGCAAGATGTGATTCTTCAGATCTGTCACAAGCAGGAACAGACATTTGAGTAAGTGGTTGGGTTGCTGAAGGATATTGTTTGGGCTCAAAAATGTTTATTAGGACACAGTGCAAGCTCCTATCACCTGTACTTCATCAGTGGGCTCGATCTGTTCAACTACCTGCTAATATTATAAACTAATGATACACTTGTGAAATTAAGTTACAGGTCATTGTGAGGCTGGCTGAGTTGTGGTAATATAACATCACTATATCATGACGGTCAGGTCTCAGACGAAAAATACTGACTATTTCTTTAGAGAAAAAAATCCTCTGTTATTTTACCGTCAAGCACTTGGACTGAAGAGAGCAAAGGGATTTTGGAGGACATCTGTTCTATGCATATTTTGGCCATCATCATATAAGTTTATTGGCCATCTTGTCTAGAAGGGACACTACGAAGTTATCTAGCTGAGTCATCTCCATTGTGGTAGAGCATATAGCTATAAGTACACTATTCCTACTACTTGCTTTTCTAACCTGTTCTTGGGTGCCTTTGATGATTTCGCTTTGCAGTTTCCCTAGACAATCTATGTTCACTGCTTGTTTATTTATTACAACACAGACAATATTTTTACTGTTCTAGATAATTATTCCTTGTTTAAATTACCTCCTTTTTTACGCACAAAGGGCAGAGGAAATTTTTTCATTCTTCTTGGCGCTAACCTCATGTATCTGAAGGCTGTTATCACAGTTCCTTTTTATCTTCTGCAGACTAAACAATCTAAATTCCTTCAGCCATTACTTGTAAGACGTAATTTTAGACCTTTGACCACAGTTGGTGCCCTCCTCTGGTTTCCATCCACCACGTATTTCTGGTGTGCAACACTCAGGGTTTACCCACACCATCTAAAATGGTAGATGCACATTAAGTCGATAAGAGATGAACAACATGTTGTAGTTTTAATAATTTAGGAAAAATGAGGCAACTTATGAAGAAAACACAGTACCTCTTATGCTCTAACTGCTCTAACCAGGAAAAACAAAACAAAAAACCAAACAAACAACCCCCCCCAACAACAACAACAAACAAGCTCTTATCCACACAAGCTGTCCTCAAGTTATGCTTCTCTCTTGGACTTGAGAAAACACTCTCGACTCAAATGCTTGTCTCTTTTTTCCAACTATATTAGTCACCCTAATGAAATAGACTGCCTCTGTCTGTAAATCTTGTTTCTCTGGTGGTTATTAGCATAACATTTGCTTCCTAGGAAGTCACGGATCACTCTGTCTCTCCCTCAAAAAGACGAAAAGAAAAAGTTCAGGTGAAACCCTAAGCTGCTGCAGGGCCATGTTCTTGTGCAAAACAGCAGTGTCAGGGATTGCCACGTTAGCCACAGACGAGCTGATGGGTTGGTACTGCAGAGTGCAGTGCCATGAAGAAATGAGATCTTGAGTCCCACAGCAATGCAGTCACCGGAGTCAGCACTGCGCTGATGCAATTACACCTGTTTTGGAGGGCTCTCCCAGCTGTCCCCCCACTCTGCTGCAAGCTACAGACATGTCCCAAACTGCTGGTGAGACTTCAGTTCTTTGGGTGCATGGTGGCTTTGGAAAAACACCATCTTTATTCACAAGCAGGAGAAAATCACTAAGTGATTTGATACAAATTATTTGACATGCTTTAAGAATAACCAACTTACTTTATTTAAAAAGAGGGAAGAGAGCTTCTCTACAAGCGCATGAACATTTTTGCCCAAGGAAAATTTCGTAATGGTTAATGTAAGCAGAACTACAGTAGTGCATATGGTTAACAGCTGCTCTAACATGATACGGCATAACAAGTGTCTGGAAATCGTTAGTCTAACTTTTCTTTAGTATTTGGATAATTAACCAACAGACAGAGTTATTTCAGCTTAACAGATAAAACATATATGTTTTTGTATTATTTACAGTACATATAGTCCGGTATCTCGAAATGCTACATGAAACAAATGCTGAGTGGATGAAAAAAAAAAAAAAATCAGGGGTCTCAATAGATATTTGACAGATATTTAGATCTTTCCAAAACACTGAAACATTAATATGGTTCCAAAGAAGACTTTCCTTTAAGGAAATTAAAACATAAAACTCTATTACTCTTAAGGTTGCATAGAGACTAACAAAAGCCTGGGACATAAATATTTATATATATATAAAAATTTTGTTAAATTAACCCATAAAGCAGAGTTCTCAGAGACTTTGATAATGTAGATCACCTTTTAGTACAAAGATTTTGTAGCAGGCCTTTATTGCTCTTCACAACTGCCACCTTTCCCTCTTTTATCTTCCCTTAATAATTTTCTTGGAAGTACTGCTATTCTTTAGCTTAAACAGTGATATTAGGAAAAGGTTTAGCTCTTGTAGTATTAAGCAGAGCCAAAATTGAAGAGGAAGAGAGATCAGCACCACATATGGCAGGCAAAAAAATCTTTCTGACTTTGTATTGATCTACAGAAAGCTAGAAGCCATTGTCACCCTGCATAAAAACGTATATAAACATGTTCAGAGTCAAGTAATTATAGGAAGGCGGCTTGAAAAACAGAATAGTTTAACTAGCCAACAACTCTGGAATTTGATAACATTCCTGGTCCAGAAGTTTTGCAGCATATTCAAACGTTGTTCATTCTGCAAAACAATAACATCACTTCCAAAAGCTTCTTTAGGAAGTAAATATGGTCAAAGGGATGACCTAAAATTTAGGCTGTGCGAAGCTGGCAGAAATAAATACTTAAAAAATGTAAGAGCTGAATTCTTGCCAGCTTCCCATGAGTCCAGGTAGTAGAGGGGTAAGGAATAATGGTGTAAAGTTTTCCTCTCTGCTTCACGAGGTGCTTGCATGTGTGTACTTGTGCACCTGTCCTTCCTTGAGGACAGCTCAGAATTCATGTTTAATACCCACAGAAAGCTAAACCTGTTCCCTCGTGCCGGTGCCTCCATGTACTTTCAAGTCAGAAAGTGAAATGATCTTAATAGTTTGGTTAAAATGAAGCTTTGGGAATAGGAAGGGAGAAAGGACATGATTAAAATACAAGTGGTTATTCAGCTGCCTGAGAATAAGTCAGAGAGTAGTTTGACCCAACTGACTTTTCTTTTGGATGCCATTAAATGCAGCCTTCACTCTACAGGATGACAGAATGGTGGGGGTTGGAAGAAACCTCCAGGGATCATCTAGTCCAAACCCCCAGATAAAGCCAGTTTGCAGGTTGCACAGGATTATGTCCAGGTGGGTTTGAATATCTCTGGAGGAGACTCCACAGCCTCTCTGGGCAGCCTGTTCCAGTGCTCCTTCATCCTCAAAGTAAAGTTTTTCCTTGTGTTCAGATGGACCTTCCCATGTTCCAGTTTGTGCCCATTGCCCTTTGTCCTGCCACTGGACACCGCTGAAAAGAGATTGGCCCCATCCTCTTGACATCCACCCGCCCTTTAGATGTTTATGAGCATTGATAAACTCCCCTCTCAGTCTTTTCTTCTCCAGGCTAAAGAGACTCAGGTCTCTCAGCCTTTAGCTATCAGACACATGCTCCCATCCCCTAATGATCTTCGTAGCTCTCTGCTGGACTCTCTCCAGTAGTTCCTTGTCTCTTGAACTGGGGAGCCCAGAACTGCACACAATACCCCAGATGTATCCTCACTAGGGCAGAGTAGACGGGGAGGAGAACCTCCCTCACTCTTCTTAATGCAGCCCAGGATACCATTGGCCTTCTTGGGTACAAGAGCACACTGCTAGCTCATGGTTAGCTTGTGATCCACAGGACCTCCCAGGTCCTTCTCTGCAGAGCTGCTTTCTAGCAGGTCAACCCCTAACTTGTACTGGTGCATGGGGTTATTCCTCCCCAGGTGCAGGGAGGACACTCTTGTATCACAGAATTACAGACTCATTTGGTTGGAAGAGACCTTTAAGATCATCAAGTCCAACCATTCGCCCTGCTCTTCCAGGGTCCCTAAACCATTTCCTTCAGAGCCACATTTGCACATCTTTTAAATTCTTCCAGGGATGGGGACTCCAACACCTCCCTGGGTTACTTGTTCCAATGTTTGACAACCTTTTCTGTAAAGAAATTCTTCGTAATATCCACCTTAAATCTCCCCTGGTGCAACTGGAGGCCATTTCCTCTCATGCTGTCATTTGTCACTTTGGAGAAGAAACCATTATGTCTTGTTATGTTTCTCCCCACCCAACTTTCCAGCCTGTCTCCAGCTGCATGGCAGCGCCGCCTTCTGGTGTGTCATCCGCTCCCCCTGGTTTTGTATCATCAGCAAACTTGCTGAGGGTACACCTTGTCCCTTCATCCAGGTCATTGATGAATATGTTGAAGAAGACTGGACCCAGTACTGACCCCTGGGGAACACTGCTGGCTACAGGCCTCCAACTATACTCTGAGCCAGTGATCACAACTCCCTGAGCTCTGTTGTTCTGAGAGTTCTCAATTCCCCTCACTGTCCATTCACCTAGCCCATACTTCTTAAGTTGTCCTAGGAGGATGTTATAGGTACAGTGTCAAAATCTTTGATGAAGTTGAGGAAGACAACATCCACTGCTCTCATCTACCCAGTTAGTCACACCATCACAGAATGCAATCATATTGGTCAAGCTTAATAACCCCTTGTTTAATCCATGCTGATTACTCCTGATAACCTTCTTTTCCTCCATATGCTTAGAGATGACTCTAGCTGCTCCACAGACCATAGCTTATTTTCCCCTTTTGGACCTCATATATACCAAAGCACACATTTCTTTACTCCACATATCTGAAAACACAGTGGCAAATGCTAATCCTGCAATGGCCTGCAAAGCACAGGTGTGTTCTTGCTTGTTAAAGATAGATTCCATTTCAACAATAGCCATTTAGTGAGAAATATGTGTAATGCTGCCTGTAACTGATATGCCATGCGTCTGCTGATAAATGACAACAGAGAAGCTAGAGACAAAAGACTTATTAAACATCAGTAGCCTTTCCACAAACTCACCACTGCTATTATTTAACTGCCTGTTAATGAATGCAGCATGGTTGTGAAGTCCAAATCTGGAATTTTGGATGGAGTTCAGCAATAATCCCACCATACTGATAGGCTTTGACAAACCACCAAAATGTGTATTTACAGTCTTCATGGGACAGTGTAGTCAGTAAATATATCTGACAGTATTTCCACATTTATATATGACTTCTATGTAAGTCGTGATCCAACATGAGTAATGACTGCAATTCCTGTAAGGTCGTGAAGTAGACACATCCGATCGCTCTTTGTCATTGCAAGTTGTTGCAACACAGATCAAGAACTCATTTAACTCAGAGAGCTAAGTTTTGGGTATAGATACAGTGATGAATCTGCTCCTAGTTTGGGTTCCATGGGAGAAAAAGAACTGAAAAATTCACATTTCCTCTGAACTGTCAGGAGTTGATCTATTTTCCTGGATCTCTGTAGAGCAGAGAGTGTTTGTGGGCTGACAGTCTTGCACAGTATTGAATACTTGGTACTTAAATCTCAGAAGAACGGTTAGTTGCATTTTGTCTTCTTCAAGTTTGATCCAGAATCCTTCTAAAGGCAGAAGAAAATCTGAGAATGACCTTTTGAGGTACAGGAGTGGAAGTCCCACCGTATTCCAGCTGAGCATTCCCCTCCTTGCAGAGAGCACTGGGATGCTTTTGGCATATCTACCACAAACTGCCATACAGAAGCATATTTTGATCGGCATCTGAGACAGATTTCCAGCCTCCCCAAAGAGTTCACAGGAATGCGATGTGAACTCTCAGATGTGTTACTATTTCTACCATCTTTGTGCAAGATGGTAGGTGCACAGCCATTCACGTATGACAGCTCACTGGAGTAAACAAGCACGCAGAATTCTTGTAAGCATGGGTGAAAAGTAATTCTTATTAAGGGAAAAGGGGTCTTACCTCACTTGCCCTTTTTTGCTCTTCTAGGACAATAGCGAGAGTAAATCTACACAACAATAGAGTCAGATTTCTAATCACAAACTAATGTCTCCATTCTCAGCACACTGGATGAGGAAAAAGATTTCTGTTCCCTTTCCCGTTGTTGGCCTCCGACCAGGTTCCATGTGGGTCTAATACTGCAATCTTCATTCAAATAAGAAGAGATTTATCAAAGTGACGACCAGGACTTTCGTCTATAAAATCAGCTGGTTCCTGTTAGAAGATTCATTTAATCATGATAACATGTGATATCTCCAACAAAATCAGCAGAACTCATTCCTTTTGCTTTGCAAGATTCATCTCAATATAGCTTATCAAAGCCTTTTTGTTACTCAGACCAGTGACTATAAGGAATTCTCAGGAAAAAAAAATTCTGGAACTGCTTAAGAGTACTGATTTCATAAGGGGGGTGGGATGAGTGCATAGAAATTGCTTTCCAAATTAATAGCATTTGAAACCTGAAACAAATGTAACACAACAAAATTGTCTTCAATATTACAATAAAGTTAATGAGCCTTAAAACAATTAAGTCACAATAATAAAACACAGCATTATGCAAACACTAATAGCAATACACAAATTCTAAGAAAAAGTATTGTATCTATCTGACAACAATAATGGTAAGAAGATAAGAAATAAAATCGAATTAGAAAAAAAAATTAAATGGAAATCTTACTATCCAGACTTTAAAGTTTATTGTTTAAAATATGTCTAAAATAAAAGTAGCCAAAAAGTGTTAAGTGTCCTACCACACTATTCATATTTTGAAATTTTTTTCAGTCTTATATCTTCAATCTTTGTTTTCAATATTTAGGCAAAGTTTCCTGGGAATGTTCTTCATGGTTAGCTTCCTATTTATCATTTCTCTTCTGCTACGTGGTCCTAGGAGGTAAGAAATGATAGTAAAAGAAAAATAATGCATCAATGAAAGAAAAAGAGAGAAAACATTATTTAGCTTTAGTTCCACTTTCTGTAATATTATAGATACTCTTCATTTGCGAAAAATCAGAAATAACACATTATAGTTCCTAGATGATTTTAAACCCCAAATCTACCAAATCACATTCAAAAATTGCCAGCAATGTTTTTTAAAGGTCTGCTGCCAAAGAACGAATAATACCTACACTTCAAGAAACAGAATTTGTGTCCTAAAACTTACTCCAAGGAAAGGGAGAACATTACTCCCTATCTTTATGAGTTTCTGAAGACACATGTAATCCATAAGCTAATCGATTTATTTTGGCAGGAGAGCTGCCTTTTCTCTTTCTCTTTTTTGTTTTTTCTTTTTTTTTTTCCCTGTGAAACAAGCAGGTTATCAGGACAGCTTTTCAAAATGTGAAGATCTGCTTAATAAACTCCTTTAAGAGTAGTTGGGACACAGATGTTTCTTGTAATTATTAGTTATGGCTTAAGATACAATGGCAGATTAGAAGTCTGAGTTTTATACTGTGCACCTATTAAATCTCTTTTCTATTGGTGATCTTATCCAGCAGTATTCAATAAATGTATTACTGCAAAGCATGCATTGAATATACCACACAAACATAGCCAGGTAGTGGGATGACATATGACTGATGTAAAGACTTGAATTCTTCTTCCATGGGGGAAGCACGTACTTTTGTAACATAGCGCATTCGACCAGCTAATATCCCAAAGTTCATCTGATATGAACAAGCATATTTCTTTTTCTCACAGCAAATATGTAAAACTTTCCCTCTGGATGTTTTCCCACAATGCATAGCAGCAAAGTTGATGTCACTCGGCCCTCCCACTACAGAAATAGGACAGTACTCACTTGGACTCGGCCAGTGCAACTGGCCATGTTAGACCCTGACCTTTGGAAATGGGTCTTCAGTATTAGCCGTCTTGCTGGTGCTTAGGGATCTCTATTAGCGATCAGGACCTGGCTCTTCCAAGCACTTCACTTGCACATAAGAACAAATTTTTCACTCCCCTGAAGAGTTCACAGGCTCAAGAAAGTAATTTTCTCCTCAGCCAGACAGTGGTGGCTAGTGCAAGCTCCTCACCAAAGGCAGGAGGACATCTCCCAGCTGTGAGCAAGGGCACAAATCGTTTGGTTCCCATCCGGGCTTTGATCTTAACTGCTGCCCTCAAATAAGTCACATTTTCTCCATTTTTGCCATGTCAAAGCCCTGTAGCTGTTTCTTCCTGGTTTGTCCTTTTTTTATATCTTTTCCTCATTCCCTTTCAAACCCATCGCTTTTTCCCCACAGAACTTTTTTAAGTCCAGCAGGGTTTTAAATTTAGCTCTGTCAGAAGTCAGAGGATAGATTTCTGCGCCCACCTCCGGTGATGTAAAGCTAACCTCGGGGTCCATGCTTCCAGCCGAGCCCAGGCTCAGTGCAGGAAAGATAAGTGCGCTGATTTTCCCATGCCCTCAGACTTCGCCTGCTGAGCTGCCTGCAAAGCCTCTCTGGGCTGCCTGGTGGCGACCACTGCTGTAAACAAAAAGCAAATTCAGCACAGTGGGTTCTTGTTTAATCCCTATGGGTCAGGAGCCAGGCTCCAGCCAGCGTAAGCCAGGGCAACGTGGTCTACCCAGGCAAGGCTATGCCAGGTTGTGTCTCCTGAGGACATGGTCCCTGGTCTCAGGAGCCTCTTTTGAATTTCACCAAGAGATTTTCAGCCAAAAAGCTTTGGATTCCCTTTCCAATGGCAGCTGCTTTCTCCAGTACTGAGAGCAGGGTTCTCACAACATGTGTACTCTTGTTATCATTACGGAACAGTAATGCTAATGTCACAGTAGAATCCAGAGGCCTGGAACAAGATCCCATTGCATTGTGCCCTAAACAAACATGCCCGTGGGTTTTGGCCAGGTGTCAGCCCTGCTATGGCAGCGGTCATTGCCATATGCCTGCAGAGGATCTGGAGGTACCACGCAGGAGGAGACACCAGCAGCTGCCAGGTAGGTGCTCACCAAAGGTGTCTGTCTTCAAACACCCCCCCTTTTGTGCCCTGAGGGTGGGTTTATACCCTCCTTTTCACAACCTACGGAAAAGTGCCAGAAAGGAAACTTACAGGAAGCAACATAAGACAGAAGGTAGGATAGGAAGGTCATCATGACCCTCACAGAAGAAATAAGAAAATATTTAATCTGTGTACCACCACAGACTTAATCGATTTGTTTTTCAAAAGAAATATTCCTGTCATGAGCTGGCCCTCCCAGAGGGACTTTTAATGGCTTAGGGTAGCTAATAACTGGCTTATGCTCCTTACTGGGGTGTCAAGATCACCCTTTCACAATCAGAAGGGAGAGAGAAGGTACGTGCTCCCAGATTCTGGCTCTCAGGCATGCCTTTAAAGATTGTACAGTGCCCTGCCAGCAAGAGGGTGATGGGGGAGATATCACCAGTCAGAGCCTGTCTGAAGGAAGCTTTCCGTGGTTTGGGTACATGATCTGATGGAGAGACCTAGGAGCCCACAGCTTGTTCATTTGTTTACATGTATTTCATTAATATATTTAGTTAAATATTTAACTATGTTAGCATGAGAAAACTCTCTTTACTGAGCCAGTTGGTTTACAGGAGAAGTAATTATCAATTGATACATGCTGTTTATCAGTACTCTCTAAACACTACATGTGAACTGATGTAATATTGCTCAGGCAAAATTTCAGTCCAGAGGCACCTGGAAGCTGTCCCTGCGCTTCACCATTCTGCAAGATACTCACTCTACAGGCATATAATGTTTTTCAGGCCATGTTTGAAAGACTTTTAAAATTACCTTCATGGTTTCTGGACTGGATTCTCTGTTAGTTTAGATTGGCAACCCTGCATAGACCAATGGAAGCCTGGTAATTTACACCAACTGTGATTTTGGATCTTTATTTCTTCTTCTTTTTATTTTTGAGGACAGATTGGTTTATTTTAAAAGCTGGCTGCTGACTAGAAATGTGTGAAATAACTTTTTTTCCTGCATAAATATTTTTAAACAGTATTTTCAAGGATTTTGCAATGAGTTACATGAGGCTGGCAAAGCTCTGGTACCTCCTTCGTCTTGTGCAAACAGAATTATGTAAAGAACAGGCCTTTGGGACATTACCATGTTTAAGCAAAAAGAACACTAGAAAGCATTTTTTTTTTTTCCCAGAGACCCTTAACCTTTCCCCATCCTGGCCCCTGGAGTGACATTCCACTGTCCAGAGATGTTACCTGATTTATCCTGACCACCACTAGATTTTTTTTATAACCCAGATAGGACAAACTGGCCAATTTACTGCTTGCGTTTGCCACCACTGAAATGAATAATTAATCTCATGCTGTGAGTCCCTCCGTCTATAAAGCCTACTCCAAATTCAATTAAATTTCTAAGTGTAGGCACAAGGCCATCTAAAAGTTGTTTTTCCCTTGAATTTAATAGGTTTTGGCCTAGAAAGCTGGTCCTCTGCCCTGATAGTTTTTCCCACATAAGGGAGGCCTTTCTCTTTCCTCATTATTCAGAATTACCTTGTGATCTTCTTAGCAGTAAGCACTCATTTAACAATACATATCCCCAAAATACTTTAATGTGATGAAGCCACCAAGTATTTCCAAATATGGACAGAGATATTTATGACCAGAATCCTTTGAGCATTGTCTAAGGCCGAAACTCATAGCCAAGGAATCAAGTTTAAAACCTTGACATGGAAACAAGGGCTTGGCGTCTGGTACTCAAAGGAAGGCTACACCCCTACTGAGGCTGCAGGGATGCTTTGCCTTCTCCAGGGCCGCCTCTCACCCAGCTCCCTGCACACGCCTCAGCATCCTCTCTCCTATCCAAGGTTTTTTTTCCCTTTTCATCAGTGTCTTGGGGAAGCCGGTCCTAGTGTGTGCAATCTCCAGCCTCTCTCCTGCTGATGAACAAATTTGTCTCCTGGATTCTGACCACTCTTCCTCCAGGCTCCCAGTTAGTTGCACACTGGTATTGCCAGGGAACAGGAAGACACAGACACCAACAGACACCTACATGTATGTGGGATGTCTTTGATCCTTCCTTTGAGCTTGAACTGCTTTTGCTTCCTCATTTTTAAGTGCTGTCGTGGGCACAGTGGTACAAGGCTGTGTGCAGTTGGGTGAGAGCTGCCTAGCCTGTTCCAGTCCCATCCCCAACACAGAGAGCTGTCATTTCCTTTGGACATTAGAGTGTTGATGGCTCCTCCTGGCCTTTGCTTCATCTGACAACCTGTATGATTTACATCAGTGCAACCCTCCATCTGAGAGCAACAGGTATTGCTGCATGACCCTTTCCACCCAGTCTACAACTGGCCACACTGCTCAGCCCCACCTCACTTTGCACTCCCAGCGCCAAGGGACTGCTTTCCTGGCTCCATGCTGGTTCGTCACTCTTGCTCTCCCTTCACATACATGCATATACATAAATACTTCTGCTTCTGCAGGTATTTCTGCAACTCTCTGCCCACCCTCCTGCTCCCAGTTCCCAGTTGAGCAGCAGAGGCTGGCTGAGAAGAGGGATGAAGAGAGCTCGGGGATGTACATCCCCCGGAGCTGCTACCATCTTTTGGAGATGGAGGGCAAGGCACAAGGGGGCCAGGCAAGGAGAGCTTCCTCTCAAAGGCAGAGCTGAAAATATAAGACGGCTGAAGTTCTGCCTTTAGATCTTTCCTGGCTCTGCTCCTGAGAAAATTGTGTCAGTGAGAATAGCTGGCAGCTCTGCTGGCTCCCCTAGCTTCTCAGCACTGGAAGACCTGCTCAGCACTCGGCCCTCTGGCTTCTGAATCGCAGCTGAGCTGCACATGGAGCTGGCCATTGCTCCCAGATTTTGCTCTACTCCTCTGTGAGCCGCTTCTATGAATCACAGGTGTTGTGCTTTTCCCTCGAAGGACTGAAAGGAGTTTTCAAGAGCTCCAAAATCACTCAAAGTTTATGGGAGCTGGGAGCCCGAAGTGCCCCTGAGGAGCTGCACTGCCCCAGCACCACTCAAGCCCTGGTGTGCACTGGAACAGAGATTCCCAAGTCACAGGATGCTTTTAAAAGTATGTTTCACTCTCTCACACAAGTAGAAGCCAAGAGCTTGCAAGCTCTGGTCTTGCGTCTGCTATTAAAATGTTCTGAGGCTTTTAGGCAAGTCACAATCCTACCGAGCCTCTTTCACCATCTGTAAAAGAGAGATAACAGTATTTAACGTCCTTCCAAAGTAAATGTTAATAAGACTTCAGCAGCTTATGTCTGAATGGGGTCTTGAAGATACAAGGCACTGGTAGAGTATTATGTGTTGTTACTAATTGTGAATATCCTTCACTTTAGTTTGTTGTCAATTATTATTAAAAGTGAGAATTTGTGATCCAATGTAATATTACTCTGAAAAGATTTAGTATCTTTCACAGCCTGTAAATAACTTGGTTGTATTTGTCTGATGCAGAGATGGTAATACAAAACAGATTTCAAAAGTGGTGCAAAAAGGAATGTGTGGTTATTCTGACAATATAGTTTTCTTAAATTTAAACCTGATAAATCAGCTTTGGGCTCCTATTTTTTCTGAGGAGAACAGTTTTATATATAATGAATTATATATTTTTATATATAATGAATAAATGAATTCCTTAATTGGAACATAAACATTAGCAGTATGTTTCTAGCCTTCTATTCATTCTAATGAATAAACACACACGTCAGGGCTTTAAATGACATTTGGCAAGGCAGCATAGGGAATTTGCTTGCAAACTGCAGAAGGATGAAGGTCTTTCCAGTATCAACTTTTTGATCCCAACAAGTGAAAAGTGACCCATGCATTGCAAGGCAAGACGCATTGGTGTCACAGAGGGCATTGAGTCACATCAACTGTTTACCAAAAACCTTTGTCTTCATTGCCATGAAATACCTATCTGAACCTACCTAAAATCTGGCAAATTAATGTTAATTGACCTGGAGTAAAGATATTAGGTCAACTGACCCCCTTGTATGGGAAGTTGCTCAGGCACAAGAAAACTCCACTCAGCTTCCTTCATCTTGGTTTTTTGTTCATTTTTTTTTCCCCTCAGGAGCCACAGGACACAGATATATTCACTAAGGCTCTGCATTTCCAGCATAAATGTTGTTTTTCCTCCCACATCCTGCTCATTTCTATTGGTTCACACTCTCATGGGCTTCCCTCTAGTGGGAGCTAGCCCCAGAAATAAACATTAATGTAAACGGTGAAGTAGCTCTTGGCTGTTGTGCCATGAAGAAGTCGGTTTAGGAAATGCATGAATTTTCTGAAGGATATGGGATTGTTGGTTTGGGTTTTTCTCGTAAAGATTTCCACCCCCAGTTGTCTGAGTCTCCATTCACTAACGGTAAAAAGTGCCCAACCTTTCCAGGTCATGGTGCACCAGCTGAAGGATTGTTGATGTTGCTATTCTTCTCCTTCTCATAGAAGTGAGTAAGCACATGAGTATGGGTCACTGACACAAAGCGGCAAATTTGTCTGTGAAAAATGAGGTCTGGACTCTGTCTTCTGTGGCTAAGGTTTCTTTTATGCTCTCAATACTTGTAAAGCCACTGCGTAGCTCCAGGTGTGTGTATGGTTTTTTGTGTATTTAATGTGGCGTTTTAGATGCTCTAGATTAAAATCCATAATATTTTTCCAATGTAATAGTAGTTTTGGAAGGGTCATCTCTAATGAGTTTTATTACAGCTGGTAGCAGCTCTCTGTGTTTGTGGATTTTTAATGGAATCTCAACTTCTGTGGAGCTGAAGCAGATAGGAGTTCCACAAAAGAACAGAAAGAAGTGAGAATGATAGTCTTTTCCATATTTCTAAGCAGCCAGTTATTTTTTAATCTATTGCAGATGTATCCCATTAACTGTCAAGTTACTTAGTAAACCCACCAAATTACCGCATACTCACTCAATAAAAGGGATGGATATATAAAAGGACAAAGAAATTTTCAAAGATTTTCTTAAACCTCACCAGGAAAAAAAAAAAAAGAATCTTTTGGGTTGGTTGGTTGGTTGTTTTAAACAAGGAGTATAGCCAGGGAAAATTAATGTTAAAAAACAAACAGCACGAAATGAGGGCTTACACTTCCAAACCTCGACATACCACATGTGCCTATAAAATACAGGAAATGGGTACAAATGTGAAGCTACACACAGGATTAGAGGCACATGAACACATTTAAAGCAGGTGGAAATAATGTCAGCTGGAGCTGTAATGTTAGGTTTGTACCAGGAGCAGATTAGATGGGGCTATACTGCTTTTAAAGTATTCTTGATACAATTTTCTGAAAAGAAATCATAAACACAAACAATTTCTGGCATCCTTAAACAAATGTACAGATGTTAGTTGCATCTCTTCCCACTGCTTTTAAAACAGGAAAGCCTGCAGGCCTTCAGCTCAACTGCAAAGCCTTCCAAATGCAGAGAGTTACTTTGTCAACAAAAGGAGCCTTGGGGAACATCACTAAAGTGAATTTTTTGTCAACTGGCATTACAATATCGTGCAAAGCAAACACATGAGATCAAGCTATTGGGAAATCTGTGGCCTGGTGCTAAGTTATCCTCAAATAAGTGTGTCATGCATTAAAACAACGATGGGACACACTCAGGGCAAGTAGTAAAATGGCTTCTACCGCCCCCACGGACTTGAGATGGGTGGGTGTAATCCTACACAAAAAGTCTATTTACTCCTGCCCGTTCCCTGTTAGGATGCTTTCAGGTGTGCTATATCAGAAAGAGCCTGGCAGGATAGGTGTAAGGTCTACTGAGGAAACAAACCTTTCATCTGTTTTCAGATAATCCTACCAGCGGTGAGGGTAAAAGTAAGTTGTCATTAGTTATGCCCAAGGCTACAACCTCCTCTCTCAAGATCCTGGGGGCAGCTGGAGCTAACAGAACCCAGCAGCTGGAGGAAAAGGCTCAGAGCTGGCGCAGAGGCACAGCACAGAATGATCCCAACCCTGTCTGCATCCTCTGGGATATGAGTCGCTCTCTGTGCACAGTTAGTAAAGTTTACTGCATCCTGTGCCTCTCCTGCCAAACTATCACTCACAGTGAGGATCCAAATCAAAGCCTCTCCTGCCTCTAAGGCCCTGCTTCCTCATAGCAGCTTAGATTACACATTTTCCACAGACTAGAGGAGCACCTATATGCTATGGCTTAAAAACAATAACCAAAGAATTGCCAGGGTCCAAAGAAATTTTTGTTTCCAAAAAAGCAAAATGTGAACGATTTCAGAGGCTAAAATCCCTTCAGTCAACACCTTCCAAAAGCAACCACATCCGAAATCTACTGAGGGGAAGAAAACAAACAAACCTTTCCCACTTCTGAAGATGTGGCATACTTGCTTCAGTGCCCATTAAATGCGATAGTAAGCTTTCCTCCTCTTTGCCAGGTTAAACTGCAGATATTCCTTCCCATTCTCTTGTACTGTCTTCCAGAACACAAATAAAGCACCATCTGGCCCTTCATTAACTTTATTTTATTTCCTTTGATCTCATGTAAATGACGAGAAAAAGATCTAAGCCTCCCTTCTCCTCTTTAGACATGTGCATAACTCACATCAGTGTCAATAGGAGTTAAACATGCCTATGGAGAGGAAGAAACAGAAACCACTGTGTATTTCACTGTAGCATCTTTGCATCTGCAAAATGGAAACAAAATGGTGCAAACCCTAATTCCCAGATCACATTCCTCCAAGTCTGAAAGTGGACCTTAGAGAGGATGTAGAAATACCAGGATACTGTGACAGGACACAATAGGGTAGTTGATGTTCTTATTCATGAAGCAAACCATCTTGGTTGTCGTTAATTCAAATGTCTGCAGCTCAAAGGAAGAGAAAAAGAATACCATTTAAAATTCATTTTGAAGTTTTACACAATGTATCTTCTCTTTATGTAGAAGACAAAAATTGCTGTAAATTAAAGCCTGAGGTCAGAGCCTTCCAAAGCCCCTCTTTTATTTTCCACCCTCCCCTTCCCAAACAGCGCCGTAATTCCCTAGCTGAAGTTCAGCATTATCTTCTCTCGCTACTGGTCAAGTTTGTAAGGGCAAAAGATGCTCTCCTCTGATGTGTATTGGCCAAAGAAGCAAGGGGTCTGGAGAGCTGGCAAGTTGCCAGTTAACACTTCACTTCCTGAAGGATGTGGGGAAGTTTGTGCCTATTTAAGATCACTGGTAGCGAAGGCCAGGGCTACATGCACCCACAGAACTGCAGCCACCCAAGCACTCCTGGGCAAGGACACGACATACCCCCTCACATCTCCTGGAGTGGGGTGCTTGGGGCAGATGCTAACCGAGACCTTCACCCTGTCCTGTACCACACCTTAGCACTGAGGTTCCTGCTTTGCCCTGCTGCCAGGGGCTTTTTCAGCCCCGGTCCCACCCCTCAGCATTCCCTGCTGACCCTTTAGTGAGGGTTTTCATGGATCACGTGATGAATTTAAGGGGTGCATGAGCACAGCCCGAATTGACATGCCTGCCCAAGAGCTCATCAGTCCAAATACGTGGCCCCTTCCACCCAGCTGAAGTCCTCTATATGCAAATGTGTACATTCGTGTACATTCACTTTCACATATATACAAGATCTGTTTCTGCAGTCTGTCCCGTTCCCAGCTTGGGCACTGACTGTACAGCCCAGGCACTGTTGCAGGACGCACCAGGGCCTTTGCTGCTGGACCAGGACGAGAGAAAACCATGCGAGAGGGGCTGGGGAGAGCAGAGGTCCCCGCCCTGCGCCACGGGGCACCGCCCGCCGTCCTGTCAGCCGTTCAGCGGTACCTCTGTGG